>NW_007246696.1:317532-355849 GCF_000164805.1 Carlito syrichta | reverse complement strand
ACCTCGGCTCCACAGTGGCGCAAAACCGAGCCGGGCGTGGCGGCGCGCGCCTGTCGTCCCAGCGCCTCGGAAGGCGGGGGCGGAAGGCCCGCCGGGCCGGCGGGTCGAGGCTGCGGGGGGCGGGGGCGGGCGCGGCCGCGGCCCCCCAGTCTGGGCGAGACCCTGAGACTCCCACTCAAGACAAGGAAAAGAAAGCCAAAGAAAAGTGTTCGGCCACAGGCTGTTGCAAGGATGCCTGAGTCGCTGCAAATCGGGGGCTGAGAACAATGCTGCATAGCTTCTCAATAAGTTAAGCTGTTATAGACACGAATGAGCAGAAAGGCAGGAAGTCTTCTGCTTCCCCTAAGGAACAACTGAACTCCGGATCCTAAACCACCCACAGCCCCTCCCCGCTTTCCTCCCCTGATGTGCCCTTTGGGGACCCGCTGTCTATCTCTGCCTTCACCAGGGACCTTGAGTTACGTGTTCCCATGTAGCCGGGTCCATTTTCTGCATCACTCAGCGACTCAGTACCTGACCTTGCAGTAAGCAGTCCTTCCCGCCCCAGCTTCTTCCTCTTAATCCGCTCGGATGCGGCACCCCCAGTTTCTAAACCCAGGATCTCATCACTTAACGTAATTTGTTCTCAGTTCTTCATCCATGTTGGAGGATCTAGGGATAAATGATTTCGCGTGCCATTTTCGACTTTAACATTCTCGTTTTATGACCACAGTCTGTGAAGCTGAAGCACAGAAAAAGAATCCAGTTCTGCTTTATCGTCTAAGGCGAACACAAGACACGTTGCCCTCATCACAGAAGTGAGGTTCGGCATTCTCGGGGTGAAAAACTCTGGGCCCAGCGAATAGCAGGAGAATAATTTACTCGTGGCGAATTGAAGCACTTGGGATCAGTCCAATTCGGGGTCAAAACAGAGCCAGTGTTCTACTGAGAAAAGAGACCTGGCCAGGTGGGCTTAAGCTGACGCTATTGGCAGGAGGTGAACAGGAATCAGGTGCTAAACACAGGAGGCACCCTAAAAGGCAACCTGGAAGCGGCCCGCCGAGAAAAGGCAGGGAACGCCAGAGAACACAGACGAAGCCTGGGATCTCTTTTGTTAGTGGTCACTCATAGGCAGAGGCTTTAGGAAAATTCAGTCAGAAATCCAAGAGAAGGAAATGCCTTATATTTCTTGGAGTTCCTGCTCCTGTGTGTATGTCCACTTGCAGGTACTGTCTCCTAAACTGGAGTCAAATGCGATGAAAAACAAAAAATTTAAGATGCAAATAATCCGGAAAGCGTGAGAGTTGAAGCTGAATCAGGAGCCCTGATGTTTTATTGTTTCTTTCTCCTTTTAGCTCAATATGGTCATTTTAGAGATCGCCACGGTGTTCGATGCTTTGATTTTCCTCCCTGTGTATAAGACAATTTGTTTTCAGCTGAAGTAACATCTGTTTCTGTAGATAATTAAGTTATTAGATGCTGATCAATTTAATAAAGCCACAAGGCTTTCCTGACCTCTCTATGCATAATCAATGAATTGACATGCAAAATGTGAAAATCTTACTTTAAAAAAGATGAACTAAATCTTCCATTAACATAGTCATTTTGTAATTATGTATTCTTGCAATCAGTTGGCTGTGCAAGCGTGACATTCTGGAAACAAAGAATACGCCATCATTTCAGGGTAGCAAGGAAAGTCCTGGAAAGCTGGTGCTCTGCTCTTTGTCCTTAAACAACCACTTCCTCTGCTTATTGTCTTAAGTACTTTTGTTTTATACCTCCTAAAGTTAATGTTTCTATTCCACCTGTTATAAGAAGTATCGCTTCTAGAGTGTTCTAGGCACTTTGCACACATTTTCCTCGTTGAATCCTCTGACCCTTTTTCCTCAGACCTGAAAACCAGAGTGTTACCCTGACCCTCACGGAAAATTATTTTGAAGAACAACAAGGGAGCATGTAATGCAGATACTCTAGAGAGTATAAAGAGCTAGATCATATGAAGTAATATTTAGTAACACTTTGTTTTGCTAATTTTCATGTGACATTAGTTTTCCATTTATTGTGATCTATCATATTCATGTGCTCATTCCAAAATCAACTAATAGTGATTTCTGTCAGTGAAGGTTCAGTGAAGAGGAAGCTATACATTTATTAGTGATTTTTCTTTAAAACAGCAATGTCACTGACACGCTAAGTTTGCTAGTTGTTGTCCTGTGTGCCGTCACCTTGTCACCAACACCAAAACTACAACGCTAACTTTTTAAGAATTATCCGCCCGGGCATGGGGGCTCACAGTTGTAATCCCAACACTTTGGGAGGCCGAAATGAGAAGATTGCTTGAGTCCAGGAGTTTGAGGCAACGTAGCAAGACCTCATCTCTACGAAAAAATTAGCCAGTCATGGTGACGCATGCATGTAGTACCAGTTACTTGGGAGGCTGAGGCAGAATTACCTGGGCCCAGAAGGTCAGGTCTGTGGTGAGCCATGATTGCGCCACTGCCCTGCAGCCTGGGCAACAGAATGAGACTCTGATTTAAATAAATAAATAAATAAAGATAAAGATAAATAAAATAAATTATTCAACAACAAAATAATTTGAATATACAAGTCTTTGGAATTAGCAAACAGTGCCTAGAATTTGACACATAAGGGCCTCTTACTTTAGGCATTAAACATGAAAATTTTACATAAAAATTAACACTAAACATTAGATACTGTTTTAGAGTCTCATGATATTTGCCATAAATTCCTATGATCTTGTAATGCTATAGGTGAATCCCTGACATTCTTATTGTAAATTTGTAATTTCATGTGTATTATTTCAAGGTTCCATAATGTGGAACACATTTGTATACATAAAATTTTATTACCTGTGTGTGGTTATCATGACTTTCTTTTTTTTTTTTTTCTGCATGCAAGATGACAGAAATTCTTTTTTTTTTAATTGGGGGAAGGGTATTAAACAACTGAAATGAATTATGAAGAAAACGCAAAAACGAAACATTTTCAGAGCTCTCTGACTCTTGATAGATAGAAAAGATAAAAATAAAACCATATAGGTCTTTGCTTGAAACCACCTAGATTTCCTGTTGCCCTGGTATTCCATACGGCTCAGCACTTTTCCCTTGACTTTTCACATTTAGCTAAGTATTATTTTTTTCACTTCTTTTATTACATTTTAAAATTAAGGTATAACTTATATACAGGAAATCTAAAAGACTAATTTTTACAGCTTAATATGCCTTTACATATGCATATACCTGTGTAACTGTTGCCCCAGTAAAGGCACAGAAAATGTTTCTAGCATCACTATAGACTCCTTGGGTTTATTCCGATTGATGCCTCCCCAAAGAAAACGAATATCCTGAGCTCCAACATCAGAGATTAGTCCTGCCTGCTTTTGAACTTGACGCAAGTGGAATTCTACCCAAATATTATTGCCAAAGTTATACAAAAATAAGTTCACGGGTTTGTTAAATCTCCACTTGGCACTTCCTGTTTCTTCCATTTTCTGCTCTGGTCATGTATAGATGTGCAGAAAATAGTTCTCACTTTATGCATGATTAAATTTGAAAGATAATCAGACATAGTGCAGAAAATAGTTCTCACTTTAAGCACGGTTAAATCTGAAGGATAATCAGACATAACGCATCTTTCTTCCCCACACACCTTGCAGACACTAGGTAAATAGCAACTCCCTTTCAAGAAGAAAATGCAGGGGACACACATCAAAATAAAGTGCCCTCAGGGGAAAGCAGCTGGCCACATCCAATTCCTTTGGCTCTTAGGATGTTAGATGTGGAAGTGTTCATTAATATTGTCCCTTAGGGTCCCTTGGTACTTTTCTATGACCCCGTCACTGTCAGCAAGATGCACAAAGCTACTGGCCCTACATGAAGCAGTGTCCGTGGGAAATGAGAAGAAAATACTGCTTAAGTATGAACTATGGTGAGGTTACAAAAAAAAAAATGTTGAGCAATTCTGCTGTAGAGATCAATAGAAATTAATCTGAGCAGTCTTGATAATTATATAGTGCATAATTACAACTATTTGTCTATTGTTTGGTACCATCTTTTTCCTTGTAATAAGTGCATGTTTCCAGTAGTAATGAGCACAAAAGAATAACATTTTGTTTGATAAAAAATTATGCACTAAATTTTTACTTTTCTTTCTTTTTTTTTTTTTTTTGTCCTTCCATCTTTCTGTTCTTTTTTTTTTTTTTTAATAAAGATGTGGGGTACAATTCAGGGTTAGGTATACAAACATTAATTATGCAGGTGCCCTTGTTGATGAGGTGTGCCCCTCCCTCCCCTGGCATTTTCCCTCAACTGCCAATCTCAACCCCCACCCCAACAGTTTCCCACTACTGCCAATTGCTTTCTCATAGTATTATAACAATTGTTCAAGTTCCGCTTAGGAGTGAGAACATGTGGTACTCAATTCTTTGTTTCTGTGATCGACTCTAAATCTACCCAAGTTGATGCAAAGTCCATATGTTTGTCCTTCTTTATGGCTGCATAATATTCCATTGTGTATGTACCACATTTTTTTAATCCAGTCCTGCTTAGATGGGCAGCATGGTTGGTTCCATGTTTTTGCTATTGTGAATAGAGATGCAACAAACATTCGTGTGCAGGTATCTTTGCAGGTATCTTTTTTATAGAATGATTTGAGTTCCTCGAGGTATATTCCTAATAGGGGAATTGCTGGGTCATATGGAAGGTCAATTTCTAGTTATCCCAGATACGGCCACATTGTCTTCCAAAGTTGTTGCACTAGTTTGCATTCCCACCAGCAGTGTAGAAGCGTTCCTTTTTCTCTGCATCCTCACCAGCATCTATTGTTATTTGTTTTATTAATGATGGTCATTCTTACTGGGGTTAGGTGGTATCTCAATGTGGTTTTGATTTGCATTTCTCTGATGATAAGTGAGGCTGAGCACTTTTTTCATGTGTCTGTTGGCTGCCCTTATATCTTCTTTTGAGAGGTGTCTATTCATGTCTTTTGCCCACTTTTTAAAGGGGCTGTTTGTTTTTTTCCTTTCGGCGCGTTTGAGTTCCTTGTAGATCCTAGATGTTAGGCCTTTGTCAGATATACAGTTGGCAAATATTTTTTCCCATTCTGTGGACTGTCTCCCTGCTTTCTTGATGGTTTCTTTGGCTTTGCAGAAGCTCATTTATTTGATGAGGTCCCACCTGTCCATCTGATTTCTTAAGGTATGGCACTTAGGGTTCTGATCAGGAACTGGGTGCTAGTTCCAATTTGCATAGGGTGTCTCCTGCATTTTCCAAGATTCTTATAGTTTGAGGTTTTACCTTTAGATCTTTGATCCAGTTAGAGTTCATTTTTGTGTATGGTGACAGGTAGGAGTGCTGTTTCAATCTTCTGCATGTGATCAGTCAGTTTTCCCAGCTCCGTTTACTGAATATGTTCTCCTCTCTCCAGTGTTTGTTGTTGGAGGCTTTATCAAAGATTAGTTGGTTGAGAAATTGAGGCTTTGCTTCCGGAATCTCTATGCTGTTCCATTGATCTATGAACCTGTTTTTGTACCAACACCAGGCTGTTTTGATTACTGTAGCCTTATAGTAAAGATTGAAGTATGTATAAGAAAGCATTTGGCGGTAATGGGAAATTGTCAGGGGAGGGGCGGTGGGATTGGCGGTTGAGGGAAACAGCTAGGGGAGGGAGAGGCACACTTCATCAACAAGGATACCTGCATAATCAATGTTTGTCTACCTAACCCTGAATTGTACCCCACATCTTTAAAATTAAAAATTAAAAAAAATAATAAATAAAAAAACAAAAACAAGATTGAAGTGTGGAAGTGTGATACCTCCTGCTTTGCTTCTTTTGCTAAATATTGTTTTGGCTATTCATGGTCGTTTATGTTTCCATATGAATTTCTGTATTGCCATCTCCAGGTCTGAGAAGAATGATGTTGGTAACTTAATGAGTATTGCATTGAATCTGTAGATTGCCTTTGGTAGGATGGACATTTTAACAATGTTGATTCTTCCTATCCATAAGCATGGAATATTTTTCCATTTGTTCCTATCCATAAGCATGGAATATTTTTCCATTTGTTTCTGTCTTCTTGGATTTCTTTGAGCAGTGTTTTGTAGTTCTCATTGTAGAGGTCTTTCACTTCTCTGGTTAGGGAAATGCTGAGGTATTTTTTAGTGTGTATGGTTTGCGAATGGGATTGTGTTTTTAATTTGGGTCTCTGCCTGCTTGTTGGTGTATAGGAATGCACTGTCTTTTGCAAATTTATTTTGTACCCTGAGAATTTCCCAAAGTCCTTTGTCAGTGCAAGCAGGTTTTTGACAGATTCTCTTGGATTTTCAAGGTATAGGATCATATCATCAGCCAAAAGGGGTAACTTGACTTCCTCTTTTCTTATATGGATACCTCTGATTTCCTTCTCTTGTCTAATTGCCTGAGTCAGGACTTCCAACACAATGTTGTACAAGAAGGGTGAGAGTGGACAGCCTTGTCTTGTTCCAGTTTTTAGGAGAGATATTTCCAGTTTCTGTCCATTTAGCAATATGTTAACTGGGTTTGTTGTAAATGGCACTTACTATTTTGAGGTATGTTTCTTCTATACCTAGGTGCTTGAAGGTTTTTATCAAGAAGTGATGCTGGATTTTATCAAAAGCTTTTTCTGCATCTAATGAGATAATCATGTGGTGCTTGCTTTAACATCTGTTGATGTATTTAATGATATTTATGGTCTTGCAAATGTTGAACTAGCCCTGCATCCTAGGATGAAACCTACTCGGTCATGGTGGGTGATTTTTGAGATGTGTTTTTGGATCCAATTTGTTAGAATCTTGTTGAGGATTATTATATCTATGTTCATAAGAGATATTGGCCTCTAGTTCTTTTTCTTTGTTGGATCTTTACCTAGTTTGGGTATCAATGTGATATTTGCTTCCTAAAATGAATTAGGGAGAATCCCATCTTTCTCAATTGCTTGGTATACTTTCAGTAGTATTGGTATCAGTTCCCCTTGTGCGTTTTGTAGAATTCTGCTGGAAAGCCATCCTGTCCAGAGCTTTTTCGGTAGGTAGTTTTCGTATGACAGAGTCAATTTCCTGCGTTGTTATTGGTCTATTTAGTGTCTCAATGTCTTCTTGTTTCAATCTGGGGAGGTTGAGTGATGTCAGAAAGTCCTCCATTTCATTTAGGTTATCAAGTTTGTTTCCATATGGGTGTACATAGTAATCTCTGATAATCTTTTGTATTTCTTCAGAGTCAGTTGTGATTTGACCTTTTGTATTTCTGATTTTGTTTATTTGGGCTTTTTCTCTCTTTTCTTGACCATTCTGGCTAGAGGTCCATCAATCTTGTTAATTCTTTCAAAGAACCAGCTTTTTATTTTTGTTGACGCTATCGATGATATTTTTATCTTCTATGTCCCATATTTGGGCTCTTATTTTGGTGATTTGGATTCTTTTGCTAAAGTTGGGGTTTTCGTAGTCTTCTCCTTCTAGCTCCCTTAGATTTGTTAGGCTTTCCACTGGGATCTTTCTGTTTTCTTGATGTGTTCTCATCAAGATATAAATCCCCCTCTTAGAACTGTTTTCATGGCATCCGAGAGATTTTGGTAAGATCTTTCATCTTTGCTTTGCTTCTGGGAATCTTTTAATTTCTGCTTTGATTTCAGTGTTGACACAGTAGCTGTTCAGCATCATGCTTTTTAGTGTCTTTGGGGACTTTGGGGAAATGTTGTTGGTGTTAATATTTATTTTTATTCCACTGTGGTCTGAGAATGTGCAGGGCAAGATTTCAACCTTATGGAATTTTTTATGCTTGATTTATGGCCAAGGATGTGATTGATCTTGGAGTACATTCCATGTGGTGATGAGTAGAATATATATCCTGTGGTTCTTGGGTGGAATAATCTGTTGGTATCTATTAAGTCCATTTGGTCAAGTGTCAAGTATAAGTTCTGGATCTCCTTGCTGATTTTTTGCCTTGATGATCTATCTAGGTCTGTTAGTGGGGTATTTAAGTCCTCTGCTATAATAGTGTTAGAGTCAATATCTTTTTTTAGTTTACTTGGTAGTCACTTTATAAATGCTAGTGCTTCTGTGTGGGGGCATATATGTTTAGGATGGATATTTCTTATTATTGAATTGAACCTTTTATCATTATGTAGTGTCCTTTTGCATCTTTTTAAATTTTTGATACCTTAAAGGATGTTTTGTCTGATATTAAGTTCACAACTCCTGCCATCTTTTGTGATCCATTTGCCTGGAAACTTGCTTTCTATCCTTTAACTTTGACTCTGTGTGCATGCCTTGAAGTAAGATGAGTATCCCAGATCCAGCAAATAATTGGGTTATGGTTTCTTATCCAGTTTGCCATTCTGTGTCTTTTCAGTGATGCATTTAGTCCATTCACATTTAAGCTAATTATTGAAATGTTATTATTTATCACTGTCATGAGGGTTTTATAATTTTTTTTTTTTTTGCTTGTTTTCTTTTGGTTTTGAGGTTGATATATGTGTGTGTTTTCAAATTTCTTGTTGTGCTGTATTTTCTGTTGACTCTGTGCTCTGCTGTTCTCTTGGGAAGTGTGTGGTCATTCTTTTTTGCTTTCTTTCTTCTGTATTTAACATCTATTTAAGTGTCTCCTGTGGAGCTGATCTGGAAGCTTCATAATCTCTTAGGGATTGCATGTCTGGGAAGGATTTTAATTCTCCATCAATGATGAAGCTGACCTTGGCTGGATAGGAAATTCTTGATTGAAATTGTTTATCTTTGAGGACTTTGAATATAGGGCTCCAGTTCCTTCTTGCTTGTAATGTTTCTGCTGATAGGTCTGCTGCTATTCTGATTGGTTTTCCCCAGCAGGTAGTCTGACTTTTCTCTCTTGCTGTCTTTAGGGTTTTTTCTTTTGTGCCTACTTTATGTAGTTGAATTATTATGTGTAGGGGTTGATCATCTCATTTGATGTCTTGTGGGGTTCTCTGTATCTCTTGAGCTTGGCTGGTCACATCTCTGGTGAGATGGGGAAAGTTTTCTTGAATTACCTCCTGGAATACTTGCTCCAAGTTTTTCTCCATTTCCCTTTCTTCCCTTCTGATATTTGCTCAGTCTTCTATTCTTCCCTGATTCGGGCTCTGGATTTTTTATATTTTGAAATAGTGCAGTGAATGGGAAACTTTGCTGTCTCTTGTGGTTTTTGAAATTCAAATAAATTAGGGGATGGGATGCAAGGATTCAGAAACTACTTGCAAATTACAATGTTCACTTATTATAGTATGTGTTCCCTGAGACCCACTCCTTACCACCACTCTATATGATGATGCAAAGCAGAAACCAATGCAAAAAACAATTGAATACACACACACATACACACACACACCCCAAAACAAACTGGAATAACAACAAAGTGAAACAAAACAAACAACAACAAAAGCCAAGAAAACTGAACACACCATATGCCTAGCACAAAGTGAATAGAGAAGAAACACAGAAAGACCTGAGGGGGAAAAATAAAAGAATTCAGGTTGAACTCTCACACATATGTTGACACACACCTTAAACTATAAGAAATGAAATTTTAAAACCCCCAGAAGAACAAAAGAGCAAAAACAAACCAACACCAACAATAAAATTGAAAGATGATCTGTCATTCACATACAAACATAAACAGAAAATGACAAATTAAAAAATAAACTAACAGAAAAAGAAAAGAAAAAAAATTGGGGGGGATGCAGATCAAACCCTCACATACACATTCATGCACAAAGGAAAAATATCTTTAAAATAGATGAACTAACAAACAAACAGTCAAAGAATTTTTAAAATTTTTAAAAATTGAAAATTAATAAAAAACACCCTTCCCTCTTGTGGCTGGCTCTGCAATTGTTCTTCTAATCAGATCTCTCCTGCAGAGCCACCTCTTTCCCTCTCTCCTCAGTGTCCAGAGCAGGGAAGGAGGAGGGACAGTGGAGGTGGGCGGGGCTGTGGTCTTCCCCTCCCGCTCTCCTATGGTCAGGGAGATCTCTGGTGGGGAGATGCGGGTTTGTGTCTTCCCCAGGTATGTACTCTCACGAGGTTGCCCCAGCCAGACCCATCCTGGAATGGAATTCTCCTATGGTGACTGATGTCCAGGCTCCACTTGGGTTTGTGCCTCTCAGTCATGGTCTAGCTGTGTGGGTCTGAAGTTCAGAGGACTGCTGGCGAGGAGGGGGTTTGGGTCTACCCGGATTCACCACTGATCTCTTTGGAGTCCTTCCTCGTCCTTTTCTGGTCACACCCTTTGTCCCTTGGCTGGATCAGGGTAGGTGATGGGGCACCTGAAACTCAGCACTCATCGGGTCCCTCCAAAGCTTGTGCATTCAGGATATTCCCTCTGGGTCATGATCAATCCCTGAGTAGTTGATCCGCCAGTCACAGAGATCAAATCTGTTGCTCTGTGGTGAGCAAGTAGGAGCACTTTCCTGCCCCGCCTTCAAGATGGTGGTGGGGTGCCTCTCTTGTCCTCTTTTGTAGGGCTTCACCTCTGGACTCCCTCCACAGCCCCTGCTGCCGGGCCCTGACAGGTGCTGAAGTGGTGAAGCAAAGCCAGGAGTCAGCAGTCTCTCTCCTGCTGCAATGGTGAAGGAGAACCTGGGGTGATGGTTTCTCACGCTGCTTTTTTGCAGAAAAACTTTTGTCCAATAAAAGAAAAATAAAGGCACTGGGCTTCTGTGACCTGGGAAGAGCCAGGGACAAAGCAGAGAAGCTGCAGCACCAGCTGTGGCACCAGGACCCTGGCCACTTGCTCACAAGCCCCCACCTACACAGTCTCTCCCAGGTAGGGTTTGTTGATTTTTAAAAAAAAGAAAGAAAGAAAGAAAAAGAAAATGGCGCTTAGCTTCTGTGTCTCGAGAATTGCTAGAGGTCAAGCCCAGACACTGTGGCACCAGCCGCTGCACCAGGAGACCTGGTCGCCAGCTCCCTAGCCCTCACTCAGTCAGCCACTCACACGCCCACTTGCTCACCAGCATGTACACAAAGTTTCCCAGGCACTCACTCACTCACAGCAGGACTCGCATAGTCTGACTGGCTGGGCCGCCATCTTCCTGACCCCTAAAGTTTTACTTTTCAAGAATGTCGAGATGAATGTGTATCTTGCACTAAATAATTGTCAACATTTACTGTGGACCTTGAGAGACAACAGTGATGTCACCAAGACATGAAAATTAGAAGATAAAGATTAGCTGAAGAAGTGTCTGCTTCAATAGACCAAGGGATACAAACTTTCAGTTACAGGATGAATAAGCTCTAAGGATCAAATGTACAGCGTGATGCCTACAAATAACCCTACTCCACTGTATGCATGAAATTTGCTACAAATGGTAGATTCTAAACATCCTCATTTTTTACAAAAAGTAACTATATGAGGTGATGAATGTGCTAATTAACTTGATTTTGGCAATCATTTCACAACCTATACGTGCTAAATTGTGCACTAAATAAATACACGGTTTTGTCAATTATACCTCAATAAAGCTGAAAAAACAATTATTATTTACTTTAATATACCTAAAAACAATTTAATATTTGTTTCTATGGAATCTCTGCTTTTATATTACTAAGGTACACAATTTTTTGTCAGTTTTTTTGCTAGTTTGTTTTAGATCAAATGACTATTTGTTGCAGCCAACTTTCAAGATAACTTCCGGTGGCTCTCATTTCCTGATATTCACTGCCTGTGTGGTCTCCTCTCATGTATGATAGAAGTGGCAGTGCATACTTTCCCAGATTAAGATGTAAAAGATTGCTTCTTCCATCATGAATTCTCTCTCTCTTTTTCTCATTCTTTCCCTCTCCTTCTTTCTCCCTCTCTCCTTCCTCCTGCTCTCATTCTTAGGTACAGGGAAGTCAAGTGCCATGTCAGAAGAACACTTAGGCACTTGATTACTGTATAGAGAGGTCCGCATGATTTGAAACTGAATTTTCTGGCCAATATCCAGGCAAGAACAGAAGAATTCTGAAAGTAGTCTTAACACTGCTTTGGTGGGGTCTGTAGAATAAGCTGCAAAGGGATGCCCCACACCACAAAGAGTTCGGTTCACTTTTATATTTTATATATTTTTTTACTTTATTTTACGATAAAGATGTGGGGTACAAGTCAGGTTTAGGTACATAAGTAATCCACCTGCAGGGAAAGCTTGGGCCTCCAACTGGCCCTCACTTCCTATAGTTTAGGACAAGGCATCCTTTGTATTATTTAGTATTTTATTTTATTTTATTTTGAAGACGTGAGGTACAATTCAGGGTTAGGTCTACAAATGTTCATTATGCAGGTCCCCTTGTTGATGAGGTATGCCCCACCCTCCCCTGGCAGTTTCCCTCAACTGCCAATCCCTTTCTTATAGCATTATGATAATTGCTCAAGGTCTGCTGATGAGTAGGAACATATGGTACTCTGTTCCTTGTTTCTGTGATAGAACACTGAGTATAATAGACTCTAAATCCATCCAAGTTACTGAGAAGACCATATGTTTGTCCTTCTTTATTGTGGCATAATATTTCAATGTATATATGTACCACATTTTTAAAATCCAGTACAGCTTCGATGGGCAACATGGTTGGTTCTATGTTTTTGCTATTGTGAATAGAGCTGCAACAAACATGCGTGTGCAAGTATCTTTTTTGTAAAATGATTTGAGTTCCTCCGGGTATATTTCCAGTAGGGGAATGGCTGGGTCACATGGAAGGTCAGTTTCTAGTTCTTTCAGAAATCACCACACAGTCTTCCAAAGAGGATGTACAAGTTTGCATTCCCACCAGCAGTGTAGAAGTGTTCCTTTTTCTGCACATCCTCACCAGCATCTGTTGTTTGTTTTACTAATGATGGTCATTCTTACTGGGATTAGGTAGTATCTCAATATGGTTTTGATTCACATTTCTCTGATGATGAGTGAGGCTGAGCACTTTTTCATGTGTCTGTTGGCTGCCCGAATATCTTCTTTTGAGAAGTGTCTATTCATGTCTTTTGCCCACTTCTTAATGGGGATTTTTTTTTTCCTTTTGATGCATTTGAGTTCCTTGTAGATCCTACATGTTAGGCCTCTGTCAGATATGCAATTGGAAAAAATTTTTTCCCATTCTGTGAACTGTCTTCGTGCTCTCTTGGTGGTGTCTTTTGCTTTGTATTATTACTTGCGCCACCACCACCACCTCACTCCCCTGGGAGTGTCCTGTAACTGCTGATCCCTCCCTTGAGCTGTTGTGATAATGTTCAGGTCCTGCTTATGAGTGATCACATGTGATATTCAGTTCTTTGCTTCTGTGGCAGATCACTTAAGTATGATTGTCTCCAACTACCTCCAATTTGCTGCAAAGTCCACAATTTTGTCCTTTATGTCAGTTCACTTTTTCAACTGCATTTTGCCATGTAAGTAATTAATTAATTAGTTAAAGCAGAGCAGAAGCAGGAGTGTCCAGATCCCACAAGACCATCTAAACCACCTCATCTACCGTCTTGATTTAACAGTGTATTTTTCCTAAGCTATCTCTCTTTTCAGCAGTGTCAGGATTCTGAATTTTATATTTTCCAATCATAAAATGTAGATGTCATACCAAGCAATTTGGTAGAGAACAAGGTAAAGGGGGGGGGTGCAGAGAAAGAATGATTGTTTTGGACAGAAACCTTTCAAATAACCAGCAAGTCAAGACTGAAAGTGTTCACAACTGCCTCTGCTCCCCTTACAGCAACAGACTGTATGTCCCTCTAAGGGTTCAACCATTTAGCTTGCCTGGATTCACCTCTGACTCAACGTGGATGGCTTCTGTCTCCACCAATTATCAATCCTTCCTCAGGACCTATTTTTGGCATTGTTGGTTTCTGTTAAATCATGTTTTCATACTCATTTCCCATATGTATTTATTGCTGTGTAACAGTCTCAAAGCCCAGTGATATAAAACAATAGCCATTTATTATTTTTCATAATATTGGGGGGATTTTCTGGGCTCTGATGAACGGTTCTTCTGCTCAATGCATATAGCACTGACTTGGCAGCATTTAGCTATGTTAGTTTGTGAGTTTTAAAAAGTTTTCTCTCACATGTCTGGCATCTCAGTTTTCCTTTAGCTGCCCTCTTCTGTCTCACTGGCTCGGGCTTCTTCACGTCATGATCATCTCTATACGATTAGACCTTTAACTTGGAAGATTGTTTCAAGAGTAGAAGTGGAGGCTTCCAGGCTCTGGTCATCATCAAAGCAAGTCATGAGGCAAACCCAGATACAAAGACAAATTAAGGAATAGATTCCATTTCTTAATGTATAAGAAAAGCTTTCACATACAAAGAAGGAAGAGTTGATGAGGTCATCGTTGGAGACTCTAATACATGCATACCTCATTTTATTCTGCTTCACTTGGTTGCACTTTGAAGATATTTTGTATATTCTTGAAATTGAAGGTTTGTCACAACCCTGCATCAAGCAAGTCTATTGGCACCATTTTTCCAATAGTATGTGCTCATCAGTGATTTTTGTTGTCACTGTTGTAAGTGTTCTGGGACACTATAAACCTCACCCATATAAGGAACTTAATCGGTAAATGTCATGTGTGTTCTGACAACTCCACCAAGTCTATCATCTCTTTCTTTTTCTGCAAGGCTTCTTATCCCTTGAGACACAACAATATTAAAATTAGGCCAATTAATAACTCTACAATAGTCTTTAATTGTTCAAGTGAAAGTGTCACACATCTCTCTCCTTAAATCAAAAGCTAGAAATAATTAGGCTTAATAAGAAAGACATGTCAAAAGCCAAAATGGGCTGACAACTAAGTCTCTTGGGCCCATTTGCTAACTTGAGAATGGAAAAAAAAAGTCATTGAAATATTTTTAAAGTGCTACTCCATTGAACACACAAATGATAAGAAAGCAAGGCAGTCTTATAAAGCTGATAGAAAGTTTAAGTGGTCTGGATAGAAGATCAAACCAGCCACATCTCCTAAAGCCAAAGCCCAATTTAGAGCAAAACCCCAACTCTCTTCAATTCTATGAAGGCTTAGAAAGGTGAGGAAACTGCAGAAGAAGGGTTGGAAGCTAGCAGAGGTTTGCTCATGAAGGTTAAAGAAGGAAGCTCCCTCCACAAGAGTGCAAGATGAAGTAGCAAATGCTGTTGGAGAAAAATGCAGGAAGTTATCCAGAAGCTCTAACGAAGATCACAGGTGAAGGTGACTACGCTAAACAACAGATTTTCAATGGAGACAACAGTCTTACATTGGAAGACAATGACACATAGGATTTCCATCGCTAGACAGGAAAAGTCAATGCCTGGCTTCAAAGCTTCAAAGGCCCGGCTGACCCTCTTACTAGAGGCTAATGCAACTGGTAACTTTAATTTGAAGACAGTGCTCATTTACCATACTGAAAATCATAGGCCTCTTCACAGTTATTCTCAAGCTACTCTCTCTGTGTTCTAGAAATGAAACAACAAAGCCTGGATGATAGATGTCTGTTTACAGCATGGTCTACTGAATATTGTAAGCCCATTGTTAAGACATGCTACTCAGAAAAAAAAGAAAAAAAAAACTTTCAAAAGATTACTGCTCACTGACAATGCATCTGGTCACCCAAGAGCACTCATGAAGATTTACAAGGAGAGAGATGTTGTTGTCAAGCTTGCTAACACAATATTCATTTTGCAGCACATATATCAAGAAGAAATTGTTAACTTCAAGTCTTATTAGTTGATAAATATACTTTATAAGGCTCTAGCTACCATAAATAATAATTCCTCTGATGGATCTGGGAAAAGTAAATTACAAACATTTTGGAAAAACTTCACCATTCTTGAGACTCTTTATGGTTCATAGGAGGAGGTCAAATTAGTAATATTACAGGGGTTTGGAAGAAGTGAATTCCAATCCTCGTGAATGACTTTGAAGCACTCAAGACTTCAGTAGAGGAAGTAACTTCAAATGTGGTGGAAATAGCGAGAAAATTAAAATTAAAAGTGTAGCATAAAAGTGTGACTGTATTGCTGCAACTTCATAGTAAAAATTTAATGGATGAGGAATTGCTTCTTAAAGATAAGCAAAGAAAGTGTTTTTTTTTTTTCAGGTAGAATCTACTCCTGGTGGAGATGATGTGAGCATTGTTGAAATGACAACAAAGGATTTAGAATACTACATAAACTTAGTTGATGAAGCAGCTACCGGGCTTGAGAGGATTGACTCCAACTTTGAAAGAAGTTCTACTGCAGGCAAAATGCCATTAAAGAGCATCCCATACTAGAGAAGAATCTTTCACTAAAGGAAGAGTCAATTGATGCAGCGAACCTCATTGCTGTCTTATTTTCAGAAATTGCCACAGCCACCTCAACCTTTGGCAGCCACCACACTGAGCCCAGCCAACAGCCACCAACACTGAGGGAGAACCTTCAACTAGCAAAAAGATTCTGATTCCCTGAAGTCTTAGATGATGATTAGCTTTTTAAAAGCAATAAACTACTTTTTAACTAAGATGTGCATATTACTTTTGCAGAATTTTATTGCACACTTAATAAAGTACAGTGTAAACATAACTTTTATATGCACTGGGAAACCACAAAGATTGTGTGACTTGCTTTATTGTGATATACACCTTATTGTGGTGGCCTAGAACTGAATCCACAGTATCTTCAAGGTACACCTGTAATTTAATCTGTTATTTTGGGGGGATAGATTACTTTTATCCCATCTCATATACAGGAGGGGCTTGAGATGATCAAACGACATTTTAAAGTGAGGAAATTTAAAACCATCTAACTATATAGTCAATGTCTGAAGAGACAGCATACACAGAGCCTGCTATTCATGGTGTGCGTGCCTTGACCATTACATCCTTTTGAGGGAAACAACCTCTTCCACAAACCTTGCCCTACTGGAATGACCCACACCTGTCCTGATCTTGCTCTGGGGCTTCAGGCAACTGGATGAAAAACAGCACCAAATTCAGTAGTAACTCATATGTATAAATTGATCAATGGCATGTGAGATGCTTTTTTTAAACTATTGTTTTGAAAGTTAATCCCATGCATGCGCGGGCAAAGCTAATTAGTTGTTTCTCTGAAGAATTTGAACCAAAGGTGTTATCTACTTAGGGGAAGATGAAATGCTAAGGGACACACATAGAGAAGTTAGAAAGTGTGCACCATAAGTAAGCTGGAATCAGGCAGGGCCGTGAATATATGTATTTGAATCCTGAGTAATTCTGACTTCGGAGAGGAATATGGAAATAGTGAGCAGGAAGACAACGAGAGGGACATTTGAGGGACGTTAGGGGACACGTAAGTGATGATGTCCTTGTGTTAAATTGATGACGACTGAAAAGGATTTAGCTTTTGTGGATTCCTTGATTAAAATGTGCATCTTTCTTGCACTCTGCTTTGCATTTGATACATTCATTTAAAAAACAATAAAAACATGAGTTGCTGTTTGCCAGAATATGGCGGCATGGAGGGGAATTCTAGCCAGGGAGAAATAAGTATAAACCAAAAACCACATAACAAATAGAAAAGGTCTTACCAGAAACTTCAAAGACTTCAGCATGAATACTGTATGCAGATACAGTAAAATTTGACTAACAATTCACTTATCAGCACACCATCTATTTATAATTTCTTTTGCAAGAATGAATTATTTTCATTGCCCTGGGATGAAGAAAAACAGTGCAAATGTCAAAATACCACTTTGTTTCTAAGAATAGGAGTCCTAAAATATATGAAGCTCAGTTGAAGTCAAGTACAGTAAGTAATGGACATCAGTGTTCTCCACATTTTTAATCACACACCTATCAGTAAATATTCTCTGCATGTTCCTTCTCTGTATTAATTTTGTGATTTATAAATCGTGTCCATAGTAATACTAATACACAATATAAAGGGTGCATTATAAAACATACACAAAAATAGAGAGGTATAAAGTTCCATGTGAATAGAAATTCTGCTATTTTCTTTTTTCACCTCAGATTACCTTGAGCATGCCTGTTTGGAGAATGGGCTGTGAAGTCAACCTGAAATAGAAGCTGAGATATTACTTAGTTGAATATGTTCTAAGTGAACATAGTGCACTATAATTCAGGATATCCTGAATTAATATCCTGAATTATTTGTCTTCAAGAACAGAATGTTCATAGTTCTATAAACTAACTTAAGGGCAAAACTCTTGTTCTAAGAACTGACCTTTTCCCACTCAAAGGAAGACAGTGTGAGTCTTTGGCACTCATTTAACCCTTCATAGTGTTTTTAAATTTTTTTATTTTGAAGATGTGGGGTACAATTCAGGGTTAGGTCTACAAACTTTCATTATGCAGGTCCCCTTGTTGTTGAGGTTTGCCCCCCATCCCCTGACAGTTTCCCACTACTGCCAATCCCTTTTCTTATAGCATTATGATAATTGGTCAAGGTCCGCTTATGAGTAAGAATGTGTGGTACTCAGTTCTTTGTTTCTGTGATAACTGCAGAAGTCTCTTTCTCAAATTTACTTTTTGGTGGAAAGTACAGGAAAGAAACAAGTCTTGATTTAAATCTTGAGAGAATTATTAAACAGTTAAAAAGACCAAATCAATTATGAAATGGTATGATTTCAATGTTTGTCCCCTCCAAATCTCATGTTGAAATGTAATCTCCGCTGTTGGAGGTGGACCTTAATGAATGGTATTTGGGAGAAGATTCTTCATGAAGAGATTAATGTTCTTTCTTGCCTGGAGTGGATTAGTTCTCACTCTGTTCTCTGGAATGCTGGTTGTTAAAAATAACCTGGCACTCCAGCCCCCAGCTTCTCTGTCGTGTCCTTTCTCACCACGTGATCTCCGTACACACCTGCTCCCTCTCACTTTCCACCACGGGTAGAAGCAACCTGAAGCCCTCACCAATGCAAATGCCTAATCTTAAACTTTGTAGCCATTAGAATCTCGAGCCAAATAAACCTTTTTTATCTTTTATTTTGAAGATGTGGGGTAGAATTCAGGGTTAGGTATACGGATGTTCATTATACAGACACCCTTGCTGATGAGGTGTGCCCCTCCCTCCCCTGGCAGTTTCCCTCAACTGCCAATCCCACCTCTCTTCCCCTGGCAATTTCTTACTAATGCCAATCCCTTTATTATAGTATGATGATAACTGTTCAAGGTCCGCTTGAGAGTGAGAACATATGGTACTCTGTCCTTTGTTTCTGTGATAGAGCACTGAGTATGACAGACTCTAAATCCATCCAAGTTGCTGGGAAGTCCATGTTTGTCCTTCTTTATGGCTGCAGAATATTCCATTGTACCACATTTTTTTAATCTAGTCCATAGTCCAGCTGTGATGGGCAGCACGGTGGGTTCCGTGTTTTTGCTAGTGTGAATAGAGCTGCCACAAACATGCGTGTGCAGGTATCTTTTTTGTAAAATGATTTGAGTTCCTCTGGGTATATTCCCAGCAGGGGGATTGCTGGGTCATAAGGAAGGTCAATTCTAGTTCTTTCAGAAATCGCCACACTGTCTTCCAAAGAGGCTGTACTAGTTTGCATTCCCTCCAGCAGTGTAGAAGTGTTTTTTTCCTCCCGTCCTCGCCAGCATCTGTTGTTGTTTGTTCGAATAAACCTTTTATTCTTTATAAATTACTCAGCCTCAGGTATTCCTTTACAGCGACACACACACACACACACACATACACACACACACACACACACACACACACACAAAACCTAAGACATGGGCATTTCAGTAATGATAAAAATTTGGAATAGGAAGGGAACTTCTGAGTGGTGATGTATTTTCAGGAATTAACCTGGGTAATAATAAAAAGTGGTTTTGCTAGCAACAGTGTCAAACATCTGCAGTACCAGTACTCAGAAGGCTGAGGCAGGAGGATCACCTGAGTCCAAAAACTCAAGTGACCCTATCTCAAAAAACAATTAAACTTAATTTCAAAATTAATTAATTAATTAAAACAATTTTAAAGTGTTTAGTTTTGTTGCTGATTCATTGAATAAAACACTGATGCTTTGTGCATTTGTATATGTATTGGATACATCAAGTATGAGAATTTAAGAATGAAGAGACTGGGAACATCTGAGGTCACAGCTTCTATAGGGACATTCTACTGAGAATTTTTCTTAAAACAACTACCATGTATGCTTTCCTGGGAAGACTATCAGGGCAGGAAAATTATCTGGGTAGTTGAAGGGTTAGTAATAGAATAAATAAGGGAGCTTGCCAGTTAGGATTTCTGTTTATCTAAAACAAACAGGAGGTGCACCTCATGCTACTACCGTACAAATGGGTTTTTTAGAAATGTGTAAGAAGCCAAATGAATCCTTTGAATTAGTTGCCATCTCTGTGTCAGCAGAGGCTGAATTATGCATGAAGGTAATTGTAACTGAAATGAAGACGCCACAGCTTGCTCAAAGAAAATTTTAAAAACCGAGTGTTTTGGGAAGAGGCAGGCAGATCTGCTCTTGCTTAAATGACACTGAAAGCATGGACATTTATATTTTAGCAATTAAATAATATCTTGAGTCATAAACAGAAAAAATTAGCACTTCTGGTTTCAGTTCTGACATGTAATAAGTTTAGAAGTCATAATTCTCATTTTTTACAACAAGAAAAAAGTAGAATACAACTGAAAATCAATAACTTTCTCAGACCCATGAGAGAACTGAAATCTTAGTGCAAACTGTCTCCCTGAAATCTGGAAAAACAGATGAACTCAGAGAATCACAGCTGAGGTCTTTTTTACTTGGAACAGAAGCTGCTGAAGTCATAATCTGGTAAGAACACTTAAATGGTAACTTTGACAAATTGCTGGAGGTGGAGTTTTAAAAGGAGAAACAGCTGTTTTTCTCTCTTCACACAACACTTCTGACAGAAAATGTGTGGAAGTTCCCCTCACATTAAGCAATTATCCAACTCTCCAGGCGTCTGTAGGTGTCTTACAATTCAATTATGACACTCCCCAGAGCTAGCACAGATTCTTCCTTTTTTTGAGTTGGAGTCTCACTCGGTCGCCCAGACTGGAGTGCAGCGGCCGCTCCCGGTCACCACAGCCTCGACCTGCTGGGCTCCGGCGATCCTCCCGCCACAGCCTTCCGAGGAGCCGGAATTACAGGCATGCGCTACCACACCCGCTATTTTTTGATTGATTGTAGAGATGAGGTCTCGCTGCCCAGGCGGGTCTCGAACCCGTGGGCTCAGGCCATCCACTCACCTCAGCCTCCCAAAGGCGCGGGATGACAGGCTGAGCCACCGAGCCCAGATTCTACAGGTGAAGTGTTCAACTCCACAATACTGCTCCCTGCTTCAGATGCCAGGTGCAAGTCTCAGATTGTGACCCGTACTTCTGACCAACCAGCTATAAATTGAGAGTTGCCATAACCCTTCCTCAGTTTTGGTAATTGACTAGACTGGCTCAAAGTTCCCAGGAAGGTATTTTACTTACCATCACCCGTTTGTTTTTTGTTTATTTATTTTTAAAAGATGTGGGGTACAACTCAGGGTTGGGCATACAAATGTTCGCTGTGCAGGGACCCTAAGGGATCCCTCTCAGAAACAGCCAAATGAAAGAGAGGCATAGGCTGTGCCAGATGGGGAAGGGCACAGAACATCCATGCCCTCTTGGGCCTGTCACCTCCCAGAGCCACAGAGAATGTCATTGCCAACCTGGAAGCCCTCTGAACCCCATTACATCCAGTCTTTATGGTGCTTCGATATGTAGGCATGATTAACTTAATCATTAGTCATTCACGATTGAGCCCCACCTCCAACCCATCTACCTTCCTTGGAATTCCAGGAGTGGGGCTACAAGTTCGAATCCTGTTATTCAATGGTTGGTTCCTCTGGCCACCAGTCCCTATTCACATAGAGTCACCTTATGAGCATAAATTCAGGTATGACTGAGAAGGAATTATTATAAATAACAAAAAACTCTCACCCTATCACTCAGAAAATTTCAAGTATTTTAGGAGCTCTGTGCTAAAAACTGGGGTGCAGATCAAAAATATATTACTTATTATGTCACAATCATCACATGCAAACTAATAGGAGAGAGAGAAGCTACTGAGGGTCTGTTCTAGGGTATACCCTAAACCTTTGTGAGTTTTACCTCTAGAAATCCCACCAGGTTCTCACAGTGAAAATCAGAGAAATATGTCCTCATGGTTTTGACAAGAGAAGGGAAAGAGTAGCCATTGTGAAATGCCCAGAGTGGTCTACATAACAAAAGCCTACAGTCTCAAGGAAAAGCCTTTTACCAGAGCCTTACTCCAGCTAGAAGAAAGAGCATTCCTCTCACCCTACCTTTCCTCAAGACTTCCCGTCTTATACAAGATAGGAAAAAAGGACCACTGGTGGAGGTTGGGGAGAACAGATATGTGAAATGCATACCCCACAGACACAGGGCCACTAAAAGACTGAGATTTCTTTGTAAGATTGTAGAACACTTCTGTTTTGATTACTTTATTTTCACCTATTGGCAAGGGAAGATTTCCACCATAAAGTTAAGAGAATGTTTGAACACACGACACCCAACAATGAACGAGTGAAATCAAAAGCAATTTAATAGTCACATATACCCACAGCCATGAGGAGTAGAACATTGCATGATATGCAGAATCACATAAAGTTTGCACTCAAGAACAGGATGAACAAGCAAAGTCGGGGGGTGGGCATGGGGGCGGGGCCGGTGCAGGAAGCTTGGTAGTGTCAAGAGGGTGAGGTGCCCTGGTGCCCATGGGAGGATGGCTTGGCTTGTTCAAATTATCCTGTGGGCTAGCAGAAAACTGAAGCCCACACAGGGGCAAGCAAGCGAGACGCCTTGTGATAAGGAGGGTTATTTCACTCGAGAATTGTATCCACAGAAACACAATGGGTGGAGAAACTGTTGCTAAAAATGTCAAGACATGTTCAGTATCAGGTGGCAGGCCGTGTAGAATATTAATTTTAGACCTTATACCACCTCCCTCCCACATCTTACTACCACATCAACAAGCATTCAGTATGATAGGAGTGAATCACAAATGGAAGGCCTGCAAGAGGCAGACTCTCTGAGAGCGAATCTTTAGAAAAGCCCAAGGTCAAAAGAGGAGACAAAAAAAGACACTAGATACCCATAGCTGCAACAAATGTCAGATACAGCACAACTCAGTCTGGTTGAGATAAGGTCTCAGATTATTATTCCCAGTTTCTATAATCTGATGAAACATGCCTAACCTTCAACAACAACAGAGAAGTTAAAAGGAATGCCAAATAAAGAAAAAAATTATAATGAAATGCAGCAAGCAGAACCAGACTCAGATACACCATAGATAATAAAATTATCAGAAAAAGAATTTAGCTAATTAATGTTAAGTTCTCTAATGGAAAAAGAGCAACAACCAAGACTAGATAAATAATGTCAGCAGAGATGTGGAAATTTTAAGAAAGAATCAAAAGGAAATGCTAGAAATCAAAAGCACTGTAAAATAAAAAAGAGAGAGAAGAATTGCTTTTGATGAGCGCATTAACAGAATGAACACAGCTAAGGAAAAATAAACAAAAAAGTCAGTGAGTTTGAAGATAAGTAAAAACTTCACAAACTGAAATGCAAACTCAAAAATAGAATAAAAAATATATATCCCCAAATAGGAAACTAATTTCAAAAGGTATAGCATAAATGTAATCAAAATAACAGAAAGAGAAGGAAGAATAAATGGGGCAGAGAAAACATTTGAGGTAATTATGGCTGACAACTTTTCAAAATTAATGACAGACACTAAACCATGGATTCAGGAAACTCAATGAACAATAAGTAGAAGAAATAACAAAAAAGCTACATCTAGGAATGCCATTTTCAAAACACAGAGACAAGAGAAAATCTTGAGAGAAGGGCGGGCAGAATCAAACACCTTACCTATAGAGGAACAAGGAAAAATATGGATGTGAACTTCTCATCAGAATTTATAAATGCAGGAATAGAGTAAATATTTAAAGGTTTGGCAGGAATAAAGCCACCATGTTAGAATTGATGAAATCCTTGAAGCTCAGTGGACAGTTAAAATCTCCATAGGGTCCCAGTCATAGGAGATCCCCGCTACTTGAAGTTTTACGTCCAGGAGCTCTTCTAGGTTCTCACAGGGAATAACAGAAAAAAAAAACCCTCAGTCTTCTGGCAGTGGGAGGGGAAAAGGAAGCATTTTGAAATACAACAGGTCATTCTGCATTTCTTAATAAAGGCTGCCTTCAGGAGAATTTATTTAACCAGAGCCCACCCTGTGGGGGTTTTACTAGAGTTTAACTGACCTGATTAAGGGACACATCAACTCCAGCCTCCTCTAGTTTTCACATGGGGAAAGGGAAGTTAATACCCAACTCGAATCCACCTTTCCAGCCTGTCTTACTGAAGGGGGAAAGTCTGAAGACTAAGAAGTGCATGCAAAGTTTGTATTTTAGAAGGACAAGCTACGAAAAGACTGAGATCACAGGACTGCAAAATGTCCTCACACACACCTTCCCCACATGACTAAAAGTTCATTTACAGCAGTTCCTTTTATCCAGTATATCATGTCTGGATATTAAGAATAAATTACAAGACATACAAAACAGGTTTTGAGAGACAAAGCAAGCATCAAAAACAGATGTAGATATGGCAGGGATGTTGGGATTAAGTCAAAACGAAACAAAACAAAAAACCCAGCAATTTAAAACAATTATGATTAATTTGCTAAGGTGTCTATCAATAAGGTAGACAGTATGAAAAAACACATGGACAATGTAATCAGAGAGATAGATAGGCACAAGATGCACATAAAACAAAATGTAAACTGGCAAAAGTAAATTCAACTGTGTCAATGGTAATATTAAAAGTAAATGGATTAAGAAATCCAGTTGAAAGGCAGTAATTGTACAAGAAGCATACTTTAGATTGGAAGATAAATAGCCAGAAAGTAAAAGAATGGCAAAATATATACTATGCAAAGAACAACCACAGGAAAGAAGGGGTGACTATAATAATATCAGACAAAATAGTTCAAGTAAAAATGAAATATTACTAGAAATAAGAGGGGCATTTTATAATGACAAAAAGCTGAATGCATCAGAAAGACATATTAATTATACATATACACTACTCAGTATGTATGCAGTCAAAACAGAGCACCAAAATATATGTAACACAAACAGATAGAATGAAAAATGGTTTAACAAAATGCTAGTATTTTCAGCAACCTGGTTTCAGTTATATACAAAGCAAGTAGGCAAAAAATCAACATGCAAATAGGCGATTTTAGCAATGTAAACCAACTAGACCAAACAAACACCTGTAAGCACTCCATCAAACAACCACAGTATATACACTCTCCTTAAGTGCACATGGAACATTTGCTAGGATACACCATATGCTAGCATATAAAACAAACATTAATAAATTCAAAATAAAAACAATAGAAAGTGTGTTCTCTGATGATAATGGAACAAAATTAAAAATCAATAACAGAAATAGGAGATACTCACGCATACATGGACTTTAGCAATGCATTCCTAAATAACAAATGGGTCAAAGAAGATGTCCAAAAGAAAATTAGAAAGTACTTTAAGATGACTTAAAATAAAGACATCACCTAAGAACACTTACAAAATGCTGCTGAAGCAGTACTTGGAGAGAAATTTATAACCGCAAATACTGACAGTATAAAAGAAAAGAAAATTAAACCAACAATTGATCCTACCACTTTAAGGTACTGTAAAGAATCAACAAAACTCAAAGCAAGTGAAAGTGAAGAAATAATAAGGGTTAGAGCAAATAAGATGATGAACCAGAATAAAGAGGCAGTAGAAAAAATTAAGGCAAGCAAAATGGGTAAAATATATTTTTAAAAACTAACTAGACTGAACATGAAAAAAAACCTCAATGGTCTCTTACATATAACAACAAAAGCACAATAAACCACAGAAGTAGATATATAAAATGAACTTCATGAAATTTAAGACTTTTTGTTTTAAATTATGTTTATTTAAAAAGTGAAACCAACTCACAGAATGAGAAATAAAAGAGGGGCTTCACTACTAATCTCATAGTTGATAAAATAATAAAAAGGATATTAAAAACAATTTTATGCCCATAAATTTGATAACTTAGATGCAATGGACAAACTACAAAAGCTCAAAAAATGAGAAATAGGTAATCTGACTAGTGCTATATCTATTCTATAGTAAATGAATTGAATCAAAATTAATAATATTCCAAAAAGAAAGTACTAGATCCAGTGTTTCTATGGTGAAGTCTACCAAATACTTCAGGCAGAAATGATACCACTTCATTACATTCTCTTTCAGAATATGAACTCTTTTTATGAGTCCATCATTATCAAAACCAGATAATGGCATTACAATTAAAACTACAGAGCAAGCCGGGCTTGGTGGCTCAGCCTGTAATCCCGCGCCTTTGGGAGGCTGAGGTGAGTGGATTGCCTGAGCCCGCGGTTCGAGACTCGCCTGGGCAACTTGGCGAGACCTCATCTCTACAATAAATCAAAAAATCAGCCGGGCGTGGGAGCGCATGCCTGTAATTCCGGCCACTCGGAAGGCTGTGGCAGGAGGATCGCCGGAGCCCGGCAGGTCGAGGCTGCGGTGGCAGGGAGCAGCCGCTGCACTCCAGTCTGGGCGACAGAGTGAGACTCCAACTCAAAAACAAACAAACAAACAAAAAAGCTACAGAGCAATATCTCTCATAAAAATATTGATACAAAAATCTACAAAAAATAACAAGTTGAATCCAGTGAATAAATGGCATACACCATAAGCAAATAGAATTTATCTCAGCCATGGAAGGCTGGTTTAAATTTAAAAAATCAATTAATATAATTTTTCACATCAATAGTTTAAAGAAGAAAAGTTACAAAATTGTACCAATAAATGCAGGGGAAAAAATTCAAAAAATTTAACATTCACTCATGATAAAATCTCTTGGCAAAGTAAAAATGATAAATGTTCTTTGTCAACTTGATAACATCTACAAAGAGCTTAGAGCTAGCATCATACTTAATGAAACTAAAAAGCTTTTTTTCTAAGACTGGAAACAAGGCAAGAATGTTTTTTTTTTCTCACCTTTCCTGTTCAAAGTTTTACTAGAACCTTGGATATGAAAATAAGAAAACAAAATAAAATAAGTTATTTATATTGGAAAGGAAAAAATACAATTATCTTTATTCTTAAATTATATAAAAATCAACATCTACAAAAATTTTTGGAACTACTAGTAAGTATAGAAATATCACAATGTACAAGATTAATATACAAATTCAACTGTTTTCTTATCTTTTAGTGATGAACAATTAAAATGTTAAAAATACGATTCACAATACTATAATAATAAAATAGATAAAAATATGTGCACAGAATCTAGAGGTGACAAATTACAAATCTTTGACAGAAATCAAAGATTAAAAGAAACATTTTATTTTCATAATCAGAATATTCAATATTATTAAAATTTTAATTCTCCCAAGTTTGTCCATATATTCAATAAAATCTCAATACAAATTTCAATTAGCCATGTTGTAGCAGTTGATGAAATGATTTTAAGGTTATAAAAAAAAGTCAAAGACTCTACAGTAGCTAGCACATTACTCGAGAAAAAGAACCAGTGTAAGACTCATACTATACAAATTTAAGACTTACTATAAAGCTGAAGTAATCAAGGCAGGGTGGTATTGGGAAAGTATAGACACACAGATCAATGGTAGGGAACTGAGAACCCAGAATTAGATCCATACAAATATAATCAATTGATCTTGATAAACAAGCAAAAACAATTTAATAGACAGCCTTTTCAATAAATGGTGCTAGAACAATGAGATATCCAATTAAAAAAAAAAAAACCAAACTTAGACACAGACTTTACAACTTTCACAAAATTAACTAAAAATAAATAATAGGACTAAATGCAAAATGTAAAACTAAAAAAAAAAAATTAGAAAACAACATATGAGAAACTCTATTTAGCCTTAGATTTGGTCATGAAACACCCAAATTACAATCCATGAAAGAAAAAGTCATCAGTTATACGTAATTAACATTAAAAACTTTTGCTCAAAATAAAATAAACATTTAGTGAAAAAATGACAAGTCACAGACTAGGAGAAAATATTTGCAAAATACATACCCGATAAAAGACTTGCACCCAAAATATGCAAATAACTTTTACGATGCAACAGTAAGAAAGAAAACAACCCACTTTTAAAATGGCCAAATATTTCAAAATACACTTTAACAAAGAAGATAGAAAAAGCAAGCCGGGCTCGGTGGCTCAGCCTGTCACCCCGCGCCTTTGGGAGGCTGAGGTGAGTAGATGGCCTGAGTCCGCGGGTTCGAGACCTGCCTGGGCAGCGAGACCTCATCTCTACAATCAATCAAAAACTCAGCCGAGCATGGTAGCGCGCGCCTGTAGTTCCAGCTCCTTGAAGGCTGAGGCGGAAGGATCACCGGAGCCCAGCAGGCGAGGCTGCGGTGGCCGGGAGCGGCCACTGCACTCCAGTCTGGGCGACAGAGTGAGACTCCAACTCAAAAAAAAAAGATAGAAAAAGGAAAAGAAGATAGGCAGAGTACCATATCTTCTCACTCACCATAAGTGGACCTTGAACAATTATAATAACATAAGAAAGGGATTGGCAGTAGAGGGAAACTGTCGGGGGGGGCCACACCTCATCAACAAGGGTACAGGGTACCTGCATAATCAACATTTGTATGCCTAACCCTGAATTGTACCCCACATCTTTATAATAAAAGAAAAATGGCCAAATATCTCAAAATACACTTTAACAAAGATGATAGGAAAAACAAAGAAGATAGGTGAATGCAAATAGTATCTGAAAATATGCTAATTATGATTTGCAATTTTAAAAATGAAAATTAAACAACAACAAAATATCATTATATACCTATTAAAATGGCTAAAATTCAAAAGCTGACAATACTAAATGCTTGTGAGATTTCAAAGTAGCAAGAATGTTCAACTGTTCCTCATAGTAATGCAAAATGGTACAGCCAGCCCACTGAAGAATACAATTTCTTAATTTCTTGCAAAGCTAAACATTGCCTTACCATACAGTCCAGCAATCAGGTTCCTAGGTATTTACCCACCTAATTAGTAACGATATGTCCACACAGACGTTAACATGAATATTCATAGTAGCCAGTATTTATAATCACCAAAACCTGGAAGCAACCTCAATACATATATGAACAAACAACCTCTGGCACATTCATGTAGTTATTTTACCATAACATTAATTGAACTATCAACTCACAAAAATACATGAATAAATTTTTTTTATACATATTTTTTTTTTTTTTTGAGTTGGAGTCTCTGTCACCCAGACTGGAGTGCAGTGGCCGCTCCCGGACACCGCAGCCTTGACCTGCTGGGCTCCGGCCATCCTTCCGCCTCAGCCTTCCGAGTAACCGGAATTACAGGCGTGTGCTACCACGCCCGGCTAATTTTTTGATTGATTGTAGAGATGAGGTTTCGCTGCCCAGGAGGGTCTCGAACCCGCGGGCTCAGGCAATCCACCCACCTCAGCCTCCCAAAGGCATGGGATTACAGGCTGAGCCACGGAGCCTGGCCCATGAATAAATCTTAAATGTATATTGCTAAGCAAAAGAGGACTCTCTAAAAGAATCTGTATCATTCTTACTATTCCAATTACATGATATCTGCGAAAAGTAAAATGATATAAAGAGAGAGGGTGAAATGACCAGTGGTTACCAGGGCTTGAAGATAGGAAGGGAGGGTCGAATAGGTGAGCCACAGGGGAATTTGGGGGCAGAGATCCTATTCTGCATGGTACTGTAAATGTGAATAAGTTGTATATGCATTTGTCAAAACCAATCGAAGCTTATAGCAGAAGCAGCGAATCTTAAATTTTAAAGCATCATTTAGGAGGTCAGAAGATTTCATAATGGAATATGTATTATGACAAAAACACTAGTAAAAATATTACTAGTTTATAAAACAAAACTCATTAAAGAGAGTGAAAGGAAAAGATGCTGATATAAGTAATTTTTTTAATGAGTTGAGTCTGTAAGTCTGAAACAAAAGAAATTACAAAAAAAAAAAAGACAACTGTACTCTAGTTGGAAAAATATACCACGGAGATAAAGGTTAATAATTCTCACATCATTATACACATATTTGTAACCCATTGTGTACACACACATACACACACACACCCAAGGCTGCCCAAAAAATGTATACTCATTTTAAAATAAGATGATTGTCATAATCAGAAGTGTCTCTATGCTGATGGTAACCACTTTGAGCACCTCTTGTAATTGCAGAAGTCAAACATGACTTGTATTCATCTTATTGAGTACTACAATTTTAATACAGTTTTTTCGTTTTTAAAAATATATATACAATTTATTGTGCACTCTCTCTATATATATACACACACATAGATATATGCACACACACACATAAATACATATGTATGGATCTATATAATGTCTATATAAATATATACGCATCTACAAATATATAACTATACATATATTTCCTTGTTTTGTTGGCTGAAAGGACCTTGAAAAATATGGCATGCAGTATCGAGGAGTATATATAATATCAAGATCTTGATTTTTAATACCATTTCTTAGTAAAGGAAACCAGGATTCTTTAATCTGATTCTTGATCTGATCTGCGCTTCTATAATAGAATATCTAAGACTAAGTAATCTATAGAAAACATATATTCTCTCAGAGTTATAGAGGCTGAGAAATTTAAGGTCAAGTCATCAGCATCTGGTACAAGCTTTCTAGCTATATCCTCGCAAGGCAGAAGAGTGAAAGAGAGAGAGAATGCCCAATCTCACAAGACTTTTTTTTTTATAGCGTCGATAATCCATTCATGAGGGTGGGGTCCTCCGACCTAAATCGTGCCCACTTTCCAACACAGGAACTAACTGAAAGAGCTGTCTCAACGGCAAAACTGAAATAATTTGAGCAGAAAAATAGTATAAAATTATAATCCATAGTGTGAAATAAATATGCATGGGTTTATGCATATATAAATAAACAATGGAATAAAAAGGAATAGGGGAGAAGAGATAATTTTCCGATAATTTATGTAGATACATTATTTTCTCTTTTTTTTATTAAAAAGATGTGAGGTACAACTCAGTGTTAGGTACACAAACGTTGATTATGCAGGTGCCCATGTTGATGTGGTGTGCCTCTCCGTCACCTAGCAGTTTCCCTCAACTGCCAATCCCACCCCACTTCCCTGACAGTTTCTCACTACTACCAATTCCTTTCTTATAGTATTATAATTGCTCAAGGTTCGCTTATGAGTGAGAACACATGGGTACTCTGTTCTTTGTCTCTATGATAGAACGCTAAATATGATAGACTCTAAATCTATCCAAGTTGCTGTGACGTTCATATGCTTGTTCTTCTTTATGGCTGTATAATATTCCATTGTGTATATGTACCACATTTTTTTTTTTTATCAGTCCAGCTTTGATGGGCAGCATGGTTGGTTCCTTGTTTTTGCTATTGTGAATAGAGCTGCAACAAACATACGTGTGCAGGTATCTTTTCTGTGGAATGATTTGAGTTCCTCTGGGTATATTCCCAATAGGGAAATTGCTGGGTCATACTGAAGGTCATTTCTAGTTCTTTCCTAAATCACTACACTGTCTTCCAAAAAGGTTGCACTAGTTTGCATTCTCGCCAGCAGGGTACAAGCGTTCCTTTTTCCCCACATCCTTACCAGCATCTGTTGTTGTTTGTTTTATTAATGATGGCCGTTCTTACAGGGGTTAGGTGGTATCTCAGGGTGGTTTTGATTTGCATTTCTCTGATGATGAGTGAGGCTGAGCACTTTTTCATGTGTCTGTTGGCTGCCCGTCTATCTTCTTTTGAGAATGTCTATTCATGACTTTTGCCCGCTTTTTAAAGGGGCTGTTTGTTTGTTTTTTTTCCCTTTGGTGCGTTTAAGTTCCTTGTAGATCCTAGATGTTAGGCTTTGTCAGATATAAAGCTGGAAAATATTTTTTCCCATTCTGTGGGCTGTCTCTCTGCTCTCTTGATGGTTTATTTTGCTTTGTAGAAGCTTGTTAGTTTGATGAGGCCCCACTTGTCTGTCTTATTTCTTAAGGTATGGGCATTTAGGATTCTGATCAGGAATTGGTTGCCAGTTCCAATTTCCATAAGGGCGTCTCCTGCATTTTCTAAGATTCTTATCGTTTCAGGTTTTACATTTAGGCCTTTGATCCATTTAGAGTTAATTTTTGTGTATGACGATCAGTAGGGTCCCATTTCAATCTTCTGCATGTGATCAGCCAGTTTTCTCAGCATCATTTACTGAAGAGGTTCTCCTCTCCCCAGTGGTTATTGTTGGATACTTTGTCAAAGATGAGTTGATTGAGAAACTGAGACTTTGCTTCCAGAATCTCTGTCCTGTTCCATTGGTCTATGTGCCTGTTCTTGTACCCAAACCAGGCTGTTTTGATTACTGTAGCCTTATAGCCAAGTTTGAAGTCTGGAAGTGTGATACCTCCTGCTTTGTTTCTTTTGCTAAGGATTGCTTTGGCTACTCGTGGTTGCTTATATTTCCATATGAATTTCTGTATTGTCATTTCCAGGTCTGAGAAGAATGATGTTGGTAATTTGATGGGTATCACGTTGAATCTGTAGATTGCCTTTGGTGGGATGGACATTTGAACAACACTGATTCTTCCGATCCATGAGTATGGAATATTTTTCCACTTGTTTGTGTCTTCTTGGATTTCCTTGAACAGTGTTTTGTAGTTCTCATCATAAAGGTCTTTCACTTCTCTGGTTAGGAAGATGACAAGGTATTTCATTCTTCTTGTGGCTATTGTGAATAGGATTGTGCTTTTTATTTGGGTCTCTGCCTGCTTGTTGTTGGTGTATAGGAATGCAACTATCTTTTGCATGTTTATTTTGCACTCCGAGACTTTACCAAAGTCCTTTATCAGAGCCAGAAGGCTTTTGACAGAGTCTCTTGGATTTTCAAGGTATAGGATCATATCATCATTAGCAAAGAGGGATAACTTGACTTCCTCTTTTGCTAGTTGGATACCCCTGATTTCCTTCTCTTATCTAATTGCTGTAGCTAGAACTTCCAACACGATGTTGAACAAGAGAGGTGAGAAAGGGCAGCTTTGTCTTGCTCCAGTTATCAGGGGAAATTTTTCCAGTTTCTGTCCATTTAATAATATGAGAACTGTGGGTTTATGTAGATAGCACTTACTATTTTGAGGTATGTTCCTTCTATACTTAGGTGTTTCAGGGTTTTTATCAAGAAGGGATGCTGGATTTTATCAAAAGTTTTTTCTACATCTAATGAGATAATCATGTGGTTCTTATTTTTACATCTGTTGATGTATTTAATGACATTTATAGTCTTGGGAATGTTGAACCAACCTTGCTTTCTGGGGATGAAGCCTACTTGGTCATGGTAGATGATTTTTGAGATGTGTTTATGGACCCAATTTGCTAGAATCTTGATGAGAATTTTTGAATCTATGTTCATAAGGGATATTGGCAGGTAGTTCTCTTTTTTTGTTAGATCATTACCCAGTTTGGGTATCAGTGTGATGTTAGCTTCATAAAATGATTTGTGGAGAATTCCATCTTTCTCAATTGCCTGGAATACTTTCAATAGGATTGGTATCAGCTCCTCTTTGTATGTTTTGTAGAATTCTGCTGGAAAGCCATCTGGTCCAGGTCTTTTGTTTTGTTGGTAGTTTTCATTTGACAGAGTCAATTTCCTGGGTTTTTATTGGTCTGTTTAGTGTCTCAGTGTCTTCTTGTTTCGTTGTGTGATGTCAATAATTTCTCCATCTCATCTAGGTTATCAAGTTTGTTTCCATATAGATGTACATAGTAATCTCTGATCATCTTTTGTGTTTCTTCAGGGTCAGTTGTGATTTGATCTTTTGTATTTCTGATTGTGTTTATTTGTGCTTTTTCTCTCTTTTTCTTGGTCATTCTGGCTAGGGGGTTCATCAATCTTGTTAATTCTTTCAAAGAACCAGCTTTTTGTTTTGTTGATGTTTTCTATGATATTTTTGTCTTCTATGTCCCATATTTGGGTTCTTATTTTGGTGATTTGGGTTCTTCTGCCAACATTGGGGTTTTGGTGGTCTTCTTTTTCCAGCTCCCTTAGGTGATTTGTTAGGCTCTCTACTTGTGATCTCTCTGTTTTCTTGATATATGTTTGTAGAGATATAAACCCCCCTCTTAGAACTGATTTCATGGCATCACAGAGGTTTTGGTAAGATGTTTCATCATTTTCATTTGTTTCCAGGGAACTTTTATTTCTGCTTTGATTTCAGTGTTGACCCAGCGGTCATTCAGCATCATGCTGTTTAGTGCCCATGTCTTTGTTGGCTCTGGGGAAATTTTGTTGGTGTTGATATTTATTTTTATTCCACTGTGGTCTGAGAATGTGCATGGCAAGATTTCAACCTTATGGAATTTTTTTATGCTTGATTTATGGCCAAGGATGTGATCGATTTGGAGCACATTCCATGTGGTGATGAGTAGAATGTATAGTCTATGGTTGTTGGGTGGAATAATCTGTAGGTATCTATTAAGTCCATTTGGTCAAGTGTCAAGTTTTGGTTCTGGATCTCCTTGTTGATTTTTTGCCTCAATGATCTATCTAGGACCGTTAGTGGGGTATTTAAATCCTCTGCTATAATAGTGTTAGAGTCAATATCTTTTTTTAGTTTACTTAGTAGTTGCTTTGTAAATGCTGGTGCTACTGTGGGGTGCGTATATGTTTAGGATGGATATTTCTTGTTGATGGATTGAGCCTTTTATCATTACATAGTGTCCTTTTGCTCCTTTCTAAATTTTTGATAGCTTAAAAGTTGTTTTGTCTGATATTAAGATCATGACTCCTGCCTTCATTTGTGATCCATTTGTTTGGAAACTCTTTTTCCATCCTTTAACTTTGACTCTGTGTGTATCCCTTGTGATGAGATGAATCTCATGGATGCAGCAAATAATTGGGTCATGGTTTCTTATTCAGTTTGCCATTCTGTGCCTCTTCAGTGGTACATTTAGTCCATTCACATTCAGGCTGATTACTGAAATGTGATTGTTTATCCCTGTCATGAGGTTTAGTTTTTTCTTTGTTTACTTGCTTGCTTTTGGCTTTGTGGTTGATGTATGTGTGTATTTTCAAATTTCTTGCTATACTGCATCCTCTGTTGATTCTGTGCTCTGCTGTTCTCTTGGGAAGTGTGTGGCCATTCTTTTTCTTTCTTTCTTTCTTTCGTTCTTTCTTTCTTTCTCTCTTTCTTTCTTTCTTTTGTGCTTAATACCTTTTTAAGTGTCTCCTGTGGAGCTGGTCTGGAAGCTGCATAAGCTCTTAGGGATTGCATGTCTGGGAAGGAATTTAATTCTCTATCACAGATGAAGCTGAGCTTAGCTGGATAGGAAATTCTTGGTTGCATTGTTTATCTTTGAGGACTTTGAATATAGGACTCCAGTCCCTTCTTGCTTGTTGTGTTTCTGCCAGTAGGTCTGCTGCTATTCTGATTGGTTTTCCCCAGTAGGTAGTCTGACCTTTCTCTCTTGCTGCCTTTAGGGTTTTTTTCTTTTGTGCCTATTTTGTGTAGGTGAATTATTATATGTTTAGGGGTTGGTTGTCTCATTTGATGTCTTGTGGAGGTTCCCTGTATCGCTTGACTGGTCACATCTCTGGCGAGATGGAGAAAATTTTCTTGGACTAACTCCTGGAATACTTGTTCCAAGTTGCTCTCCATTTCCCTTTCTTCTTCTGCGATGCCAATCGGGCATAGGTTCAGCCTCTTGATATAATCGCACATCTCTTGTCAACTTTGTTTCTTCTTTCTGAGTCTTCTTTCTATGTTTTTTACAGACTGGGTTAATTCTGTGTTCTGGTCTTCAAGTTCTGCAATTCTTTCTTCAGTTAGATTAATTCTGTTCTCCATACTTGTGTTCTTGTTGTTTATTTCCTCGATAAAAATTTTTATGGCCAAAATCTCTGTTACAAATTCTTTCAGAGTTGCATCTTGTCTTTTTTTTTTTTTTTTTTTTTTTGAGTTGGAGTCTCACTCTATTACCCAGACTGGAGTGCAGTGGCACACTCCCAGCCACCACAGTCTCAACCTGCTGGGCTCCAGCAATCCTTCCATCTCAGCCTTCCAAATAGCCAGAACTACAGGCGTGCACTACCACGCCAGGCTAGTTTTTGATTTATGATAGAGACAAGGTCTCACCAAGTTGCCTGGGTGGGTCTCAAACCCCCGGGCTCAGGCAAATCCACTCAACTTGGCCACCCAAAGTGCTGGGATGGTAGGCTGAGCCACTGACCCCGGCCAGCATCTTGTCTTTTTTGAGTCTTAGTCACTATTTCCATCCATTCCTTAATCCCTGTCATATTCTCTGTAACTCTTGTGTTTAGAGTTACAGAGAATATATAGTTTATCTATTTTTAAAATATTTTTCCTTTGTGCATGAGTGCGTATGTGAGGGTTTGATCTGCATCCTCCCCCCAATTTTTTTTCTTTTCTTTTTAGGTAGATTTCTTCTTTTATTTGTTGTTTTCTGTTTATGTATGTATGTGAATGATTAAGTGTTCATCTTTCAATTTTGTTGGTGGCGGTGGTGGTTTATTTTAGCTCTTTTGTTCTTCTGTGAGAATGTGTAGATGAACTACATATTCTCTGTAACTCTTGGTACCAGTCATTGGTGGCATCCATTGTTTGGGCACCAAGGTCTGAGTTTTCAGTTTTCTCTTTGGTACGCTTGAAATTGCCTGTGTCTTCCTTTGGTTTTTTTTCCTCATCTGTGACACATCTCTTGTTTTTCTTTTTAGTTCTGCTACTCAGTGTCGGTGAGAGAGACTTTTCCTTCTGATGTTCGCTCAGCCCTTTAGTCTTCTCTGATCCATGCTCTGGATTTGTTCTATTTTGAAATAGTATGGTGGATGGGAGATTTGCTGTTTCTCGCAGTTTTTGAAAGTCGAATAAAGTGGGGGATTGAGCGCTAGAATTCAGAAACTACTTGCAAATTACAGTGTTTGTCTATTGTGGTATGTGTTCCCGGAGACCCACTCTCTTCCACCACTTCATATGATGATGCAAAGCAGAAACCAATGCCAAAAAATTTGAACCCACACACACACACAAACACACACACACACAGACATACACACACACCCCAAGACAAACTGAAATAACAAAGTGAAACAAAACAAACAACAGCAAAACGAAACAAGAAAAACTGAACACACACACACACACACACACACACACCCACACACACGCCTAGCACAAAGTGAATGAAAAAGGAAAACAGAAAGACTGGTTTAAAAAAAAAGAAAGGCCAGGCTCGGTGGCTCAGCCTGTATTCCCACGTTTTGGGAGGCTGAGGTGAGTGAACTGCCCAAGCCCGCCGGTTCGAGATCCGCCTGGGCAACTTGGCGGGCCCTCCTCTCCACAACAAATGAAAACAATGAGCCGGGTGTGGTGGCATACACCTGTAGTTCCAGCTACTTGGAGGCTGAGGCGGAAGGATCGCCGGAGCCCAGCAGGTTGAGGCTGTGGTGGCTGGGAGCAGCCACTGCACTCTAGTCTGGGTGACTAAGATTCCAACTAAAAAAAATAAAAAGAAATAAAAAGAAATAAATAACAAAAGAAAAAGGAATTCAGATCTAACTCTCGCACTTATATCGATACACACCTTAAACTACAAAAACTGAAAATAAAAAAACAGAAGAACAAAAGAGCCAAAATAAACCAACACCAACAACAAAATTGAAAGATGAACACTTAAGCATTCACATACATACATAAACAGAAAACAATAGATAAAAGAAGAAACCTACCTAAACAGGACAGAAAAATAAATTGGGGGGGGGAGGATGCAGATCAAACCCTCACATACACATCCATGCACGAAGGAAAAATATTTTTAAAGCAGATGAACTAACCAACAGGGAAAGAATTTTTTAAAAATTCAAAAAACGGAAAATTTAAAAAGAAAACAACAGCACCCGCCCTCTTGTGGCAGGCCCTGCGACGGTTTCGGTAATCAGGGTCACCTCTGGCTGGCTCCTCGGGGTGGGAGCCGGGAAGGAGGCGCGGCCGGGGGGCTGCGTCCGCCCCTCCCTCCGCGTCTGGCCGCGGACGCCTGGGGCGAGGTGCGGCCGGCTCTTCCCTATCAGGCACTGTGGAAAGTGATACAGATATGATTGATAGAAGCACCTAGGGATTTATAGACGTAATACCTATTATCACTAATAGGTATTAGGTAACTAAATCCCAGAACGTCTAGATGAGACTATGCCCCTAAGTATTTGGCCTGCTCTTGTGAAGAGATGTTGTTGTC
>NW_007246696.1:285138-316727 GCF_000164805.1 Carlito syrichta | reverse complement strand
AGAAACCAGCCCGCGCCGCCTGCGACCCGTACACGAGGTCCCAGCCGACACCCATGCGGGCGCGCGGAGACTTTCTGTGCCCTCCTGGCAGCCTTTGTGCCCTCTTTGTGAAAATGGTTTCACATCAAATACGAGCGAGAGAGCGAGAGCGAGAGAGAGAGAGAGAGAGAGAGAGAGAGAGAGCGAGAGAGCAGGGTGCAGAAGAGAGGGAGGAGGGAAGGAGAGAAGGGAGGAGGGAAGGAAGGTGAGAGAGAGACAATGAAAGCCGGAAGAAAGAAGGAGAGAGGGAAGAACAATCTCCCCGGGCAAGTTTCAGTCTTAAGGAATTTGAATGCTTTCAGCACGTCATAGTGGAGACTTACCAATACACCATATTTCTCCTTTTAATTATTTTTAGAATACGCACAGCCCCAGCCTTTCTGTATCTTTACATGAATGCAAAAGACCGATGACAATTATCTACTTCATAAATTCTCTTGAGACCCCGATGTGCACTTTAGGTCAGCTGGAAGGTCTGAACTCATGTACAGCAAATATGTGTACTCTCACAGTCCTTTTATCCACTGTGTCTATTTACTTTATTTTCAGTAACATTCACTCTACCCTTTACAGTCCAAAAGTTCTTCTTCTTGACAAAGAAGAAAGAAACAACACAGGAGTCAGTGAGTTTTGTTGCATCAGTATCACCTCTTTAAATGTTTTGTTTGTTTCTCTAGATGAACCTAGAAGGTGACTCAGCCACAGGAGTATGGATGCATATGGATGCCCATATGCGCAAACATTTTTTTTTTGGGGGGGATGCATTAAATGTCCTTGCTTGTGTTTGTGTTGCTATAAAGGAATCTCTGGGACTGAGCAATTTATAATCAAGAAAAAAGGCTGCTTTGGCTCACAGTGGTGCTGGCTGGATGACTGGTCATCTGGTGGAAGCCTTAGACTGCTGCCTTGCTGATGAAAGCAGGAGGAGAGCCCGGGTGTGCGGAGACCACATGGCGAAGGGGGAAGCAAGAGGGGAGTCTCCAGGCTCCTTTCCACAACCAGATCTCAAGGGAGCTAATGGAATGAGAACTGACCTTCCTTCCCAGGGAGAGCATTGATCTACTTGTGTGGCTCCACCTTTCTTGCCCAAACACCTCTACCAGGCTCCACCTCCAAAATTAGGGATCAATTTTAACACGCAGTTTGAGGGGGTCCAATATACAAACCACAGCACTTGGATACAAATGATCTGGCATTTTTAAAATGTACGTTGCTCACCTGTATTTAGCATTGCACAGCCAATGTTTGGATTTCAAACTTTAAGAATTTGGTCTTAGAGAAAGCTCACTACTGTATCATCATCTTCACCATCGTGGTTATTATTCCCCATTATAATATTATGAGGTGACTTCGACAGTTAAATGTTGTTACATTTCACCTGGTGAGTTGTTTCTTTTCTTTTCTTTTCTTTTCTTTGAGTTGGAGTCTCACTCTGTCGCCCAGACTGGAGCACAGTGGCACGCTCCCGGCCACCGCAGCCTTGACCTGCTGGGCTCCGACCATCCTTCCGCCTCAGCCTTCCAAGTAGCTGGAACTACAGGTGCGTGCTACCACGCCCGGCTAATTTTTTGATTTATTGTAGAGATGAGGTCTCGCCAAGTTGCCCAGGTGGGTCTCAAACCCACGGGCTCAGGCAATCTACTCACCTCAGCCTCACAAAGCACGGGATTACAGGCTGAGCCACCAAGCCCGGCATGAGTTGGTTCTAAAGTCAGATAATAGAGTCAAAATCAGGTATATTTCACTAATAATGCAGAGTATGTATAGTTTTGTGTTCATTACTTCTCAAAGCATCTGACAATTCAGTTTTCCCCTCCAGTTTTGCAAGAGATTGATGTTATTGCAGATAAAGCAAATGGTGTGTGGGGAAGAGCCAAGTTCTTAGTAAAAAACCAAAACAAAACAAAAACCCTCTAGTGTTTCCTGTATTATATGAAATTGAACAACTTAAATTAAATAAATTACCGTAATATTCCTATTCTCAATTTTCAGGTAATAAAACTGAGATTTGAGAGGTTGTAGGGCCTCAACCAGCTAAACAAGGTTATATAATTCTTTCAAGTATGTTTGTGTGTGTATCTATGTGTCTATATTATATGTTATATGTAGCCTATATAATATTGTGTGTGTGTGTGTGTGTGTGTGTCTCAGAACCTTAAAGGTATAAATAAGGTCATTTACATGCTAAGAGACTTCAAAGTTCATGGAAAATGTATATTATGAAAAAATTGTACATGGATCTCAATTTTTTTGCACAAAATAACTCATAATAACTTTTTATAATGTGTCTAAAGAGGATCTAATCTGAAGCATTCAGAAGGACAAGATATCAGCTTAAGAAGAGCCCCTATCAGAGCAACATGAATTTTCCTAAAATTAAAGCAAGCACAAATATCAAATTCACAGTGAAGCTTGCATGGAAGAATGGTAAAATCACTAAAGTTTTATGAAAATTTATGGGGACAATGCCCCAAATAAATCAGCAGTTTATGAATGAATAGCTCATTTGAAGAAGAGAAGAGATGATGTTGAAGATGAAGAGCCTGCAATAACAAACCTCCTACATCAATTTGCTTGGAAAAAAATTAATTTTGTTTATGCTCTAACTGCAGAGGGCCAATGATTAACAATGGCCAATACCACTTTCCACTTAATGGGTGCCTAAATCATTACACCAGGCCAGCTGCAGATAAGAGCAGTGCATTCATTGAAAATTTTAAAAAAGTAGAATCAAGATCCTGAAGCATTTCTTCAGAGAATTGTATTAGGAGACCAAACATGGTTTTACCAGTATGATCCTAATGACAAAGCACAATCAAAGCAATGGCTACCAGGAAGTAGAAGTAATACAGTCAAAACAAAAGCAAACCGATCAATAGCAAAGGTCATGATAACAGTTTTTAAGGGATGCTCAGGGTATTTTGCTTGTTGGCTTTCCAGAGAGCCAAAGAATGATAACATCTGCTTATTATGAGTGTTTATAGAAAGGTAGCCAAAGCTTTAGCAGAAAAAAAATGCCCAGAAAACTTCACCAGAAAGTCCTTCTTGACCATCATATGCCTCCTGCTCATCCTTCTCAAACGAGGGCAATTTTTAAGAGTTTTAATGAGACACCATGAGACATACAACTTACAGTCCTGATTTGATTTCTTCTGATTTATTTTTGTTTCTTAATATTTAAAAAAAATCTGTAAAGGGCATTCTTCAGTTAACAACGTACAGAAGACCACGTTGATGTGCTTAAGTTCCCAGGACCCTCATTTCTTTGGCACTATAATAAGAATCAGCATTGGTCCTTATCACAGAGTGAGAAATGGGGCAAATCTGGATTCTGATCCTCTGGAAAGGGCTGACCCTTCTTTGAGTGACTCTAATATGAGATGTCTTCTGATGCTCAGGTGTCAGCTCTTTGAACATGCTGTCATTATTCTGAAGTGCTGCTCTGTTTATAAACCCCTTGGAAGGGAAAAAATACCTGCTTCTCCACTTTTGAAGTCATCACTCCTGTGACACCCACCACTAAGCTAAGATCTTAGGAGCTTTACATTAGTTTCTTTGTCTGTAGAATGAGAATTGGGGGATATTCTTTAAAGGGGTGTGACAGAAATAGTGCCACGTATGTAAGCTGCCCTGCAAGGTGTCTGGCTCCTGTGAAGTGTTAAATGAGGGCAATACAGAACCTCCACCTTAACGATGCTGAGAGGAAGAAGACGTCAGAAGTGGGGTGAATAGAAGGGGTTTCCAGAGGAGGGGAAATTGGAGATGAGACTTAAGAATGGCGGCCATGAGTGCCTTGGGAACATAATGGAAGAGAAAGCAGTCGTTCAGACTGTAGAAGCAGGAAAAAATGGGGCCTTACCGATTGAGTAACAGCCCCAACATCCTGCTCAGATGTGTGTCTTGCTAGCATGTCCTCATCAGTTCCCCATGGTGAAAGCTGAGAATGGAATGCAGGGTAGAATGCGGACCTGCTCACCTTCCCCTGGTAAGGAGAAGAGACGTGTGCTATGGAGTCATGCTCCAGGCCAGGGGTTAGGGCTCGGACTCAGGGGACAATAATTCTGGGAAGCAGAGTTTTGAGAAAGTCACACGTCCCTGAACGTGAAAGAAAGCGAAGGGGAAGGGGTCAGTGACAAAGGGATGGATGACAGATGGAGGGTGCTGATGGGAGAGAAAACGGCACGAGTCTCAAAGGATGATGGGGGGTGGGTCTAGGGGCAATTTCACAACTAGAAAGCAAAGATAGTGAGTGCTTTTTAATCCAGTGGTAGGGTCCATGGTCCTAAATACAAGTGGACATTTTAAAAGGGAATTTCTTAGTCTGATGATCAGGGTCCAACAATCTCAGTATGCGAGTCTAGATAAAACAGAACTCATGCATCAGGCCTCACCCAGCAACCGACAGCTACAATCAGATATGCTGGGAGCCCCCCCGGAAGATTCACAGTGACTTGCGAGCAGGAAGGCTCAAACCACAGGACTGAAATTGCAGTCAGGAGTCGCCTCTGGAAAACAGCAGGGTTTTTGTTATCTCAAGATCAGTCCGGAGAAATATTCTTAAGCTCTAACTAGGGGGGTGTCAACCCCTTAACAAGTCACTATAATAGAGTTTGAAGGCACAAACTTGTAAGTCCAGCACACCTGTTTAAAATTACACGTTACCGATTAGCTACATAAGCTAACCTTTCTTACTTTCCTCAGCCCCAATTTAAAAAAATTTCTTAATGGGGAAAATAAAACTTACATTTTAGCGTTGTTATGAGGATTAAATAAGATGAGTGTAACAAGATGAAGTGTCAGTCAACAACTAAATGTTCAATGAGTGGATAGCTTTAGTATAACAACTGATATACTTTTATTAGAATTAATACTAGCATCAATTTTTTGTTGCTCACGTTAATCTGTTGTCTTATGTGTATTTAGAAAATATATCTCCAGTCATCTATTTTTCTCTGGAAAAAAAGAATATGAAACATCAGAATTCAAGGTTGTCTGTCTGTCTGTCTCTCCCTCTCTCTCTCTCTCTCATACACACACACACACACACACACACACACACACACACACACTTCACCCTGCTTCTCCTTTCAATGGTGAGAAAATTGGAAGCGAGAAGGCAGAGTCAGAACACTGAGGCAGAGAAAACTAGATTTAGACCAGAAAAACCACACACCTTCAAAACGAGATGGCTATTCACTAAAGCAGGACAACTCTGAATCATTCTCTTAGAGAAAACTTTTTAAAGAATTTATTCCTTTGTTCTCGTTCCCAGATCTGAATTCTCCATCACAGTCCCACTGGCATTTTATCATAAAGTTCTGACACCGAGATATGAGATCATTTATGAGGCTGCAAGAACATAGCATAAAATGACTAAAAAAATTAATCGCTCATTTTGATTTAGTCTTCTCTTCTGCCCAGTAATGACTTTGGATGCCATCCTATTGACCTTCTCTGCTTTTGTTCCCATCAAAATCGATACAGTATGCAATGTCATAAATTTGCTTTGGCTGGCTTTCAGTTCACGGCTGGACCGAACGCTCCCCTCGCGAACTCGGTGATAATGAAGTTATGGGTGAGGAGGCCTTCTTTAATCAGCAGTCATTACAGGGGGCCTGACTTTAAAGTAAAAGACAAATAGACAGCCTCAGACCGGTGGGGTTTGGGAGTTATTGATCAAGAAGCAGCCTTGGAAACTCAAAACTTTACCTGGAGCTCTACAGGCAATGAGTATTAGCTGCAAAGCACCAGGTTCAAACAATCCTCCGAATAACGTTTATTTCCAGCGGGACCCAAGCAAATATCAATAATTTATGTGAATTGAACATAATGCTTCCTCATGGAAGTGGTCCCTATCCAGCTCCAAAAGTACATGAAAGACGTAAATGACCGTGCAGAGTACATACACACATTTTACAGAAAAATAAATCTGAACATCCACCGGCTTAAGAAACAGAATATTCTGGTATCTCAGAGCATCCACGGCTCTCAGATGTAACCACAGGTTTGACTTTTGTGATCATAATTCCTTTTCATTATAGCTTGTCCCTGGTCGACGTATCCATGAAAAATATATTGCTTTATATATTGGGTTTTTTAATGGTTTATAAGAGAGATCAATGTAACTTGTCTTCTGGGACTTTCTGCTTTTATTTAACTTCTTTTGTTTGAGATGTACTTACATTATGCAAGTGACTGGAGTTCACCCACATTTGCTGCTTTGCAGTAGTCCATTATTTGAACAAACTGCGATCCTTGTAGTCTTTCTACTGCTGACAGACGTTTTCAGGTCTTATGTTTATTTTATTATCTTAGAGCTGCCATCAACCTGTTCCCACGCATCTCTTAGTTTGTATATGCAAGAGTGTGAATGAATATACCTAAGGGGGGAGTTTCTGAATCCTAGGGTATTTTGAGCTTTACCCCATAATGTCAAGCTGGTTTCTACTCCCTTACACTCTCACAAATAAGAGATTCTGTTGTTCCCTGGTACCTAAATTGCTTAGTACTTCATGGCTTTAAAAAAATTTGCTAAATCTAAAAGATATCAAATTATATTTCATTCTGGTTTTAATTGAAATTCTCTGAAAACTAAAGAAGTTGAGCATCTTTTCATTCATTTATGAACCATTTTTATGCCCTCATCTATTTCTTATTAACTTCCAGGGCTTTTAAAACTTATTTTGCAGACTAATCATGAGTCAGGTATACATTGTGAACACCTTCTCTAGTTTGTGGCTTGCTTTTCACTTTTCATGATATCTTTTTAAGGAACAATAATTTTTGAAAATAAGATGGTTCAAAGGTATTGTTTCACATTTAGTAACTGGGCCAAGACTTGGAAATCAATCCTAAAGTACTTGTTTATTTAATGGGACTTTAAAAAATAACATTACATTTATTATCTTAACCATGTTTAAGTTTGCAGTTCATTAATGTTAAACACGGTCAAATTGTTGTGACTTGTCAACAGATTAATAGAATTTTACTTCTTGCAACATTGAATCGCTATATCCACTAAGCACTAAGACCCTCTAAAACTCTCCTCAGCCCTTGGCAAACACCTTTTTACTTTCTGTCTCTATGATTTTTTAATTACTTAAGATGCTTTATATGAGTAGAATCATGCAGTATTTGTCCTTCTGACTGGCTTATTTTGCTCAGCATAATGTCCTCAAGACTCAGTCATGTTGTAGCAGGTGATAGGGTTTCCTTCTTTTTAAGATTGTAGAATATTTCTTTGTGTGTATATACCACATTTTCTTTATCAATTAATGAATAAAAATGTGAATTGCTTCTAGCTCTTGGCTATTGTGACCAATGTGATGAATTTGGGTGTGCAAATATCTCTTTGAAATCCCGCTTTAAACTGTTTTGAGTATATACCTAGAAACTGGATTACTGAACCATATGGCAATTTCATTTTTAATTTTTTGAAGGATCTCTACATTGTCTCCTGGAATGACTGCAACACTCAGCATTCTCACCAAGAGTGTACAAGAGTTCCCATTTCTCCACATTCTAGCCAACACTTCCTAGGTGTTCTTTTATAGTGAATATGAAGTGATATCTCATTGTGGTCTTGTTTTGCACTTTCCTAATAATCAGTGATGTTGAACAGGTTTTCATGTATCCATTGGCCATTTGTATATATTCTTTGTAGCAATGTCTATTTAAGTTTTTTGTCCACTTTTTAATTGAGTTATTTGGTTGTTGAGTTATAGAAGTTCTTTTTATATTCTGGATGTTAATCACTGATCAGATATATTATTTACAATCACCTTCTCTCATTCCACAGGCTGCCTTTTTACTCTGTTGACCGTTTCCTTTAATGATCAGAAATTTTTAAGTTTGCTGTAAATCCATTTGTCTATGTTTGGTTTTATTGCCTGTGCTTTTGATTTCAAATCTAAGAAGTCATTGCCATATCTAAGTTCTGAGAATTTTTATTGTGTCTTCTTTTAGATGCTTTATAGTTTTCCATATTACATTTAGGTCTTTAGTCCATTTTGAGTTAGTTTTTAAATATTTATTATGTGAGGTATGGTTTCAATTTTCTTCTTTTCCATATGGCTATCCAGTTTTTCCACCACCATTTGTCAAAGAGACTGTCTTTTCTCTCTTGTGCATTTTTGGCACCTTTATGGAAAATCATTTCACTATATATGCAAGGGTTTACTTCTGGGCTTTCTATTCAGTTGCATCAGTCTGTATATCTACCTTTTTGCCAATACAACACTGTCTTAACACTGTTTTAAAATATGTTTTGAAAGCAAAAATATTGTGGAAAAACGTTTGCTTGTTTTTAATATTGTTACTATTCAGAGTCCTTTGAAATCTCATATGAATTTTAGAATTGTTTTCTATTTCTACAAATAAAAAGTGCTAGTTAAATTTTGATAGAGATTACACTTAACCTATAGATCTTTTGGCAATTATGAAAACGTTTAACAATATTACATCTTCTATTCCATTAGCAAGGAATCTATTTCCACTGTTTGAATCTTCTTTGATTTCTTTTAGCACTGTTTGCAGTTTTTAGTGTACAAGTCTTTCCTCTTCCTGGTTAAGTTTATTCCCACATATTTTATCCTTATTGATAATATAGTAAATGACTTGGTTTTCTTAGTTTCCTTTGTAGCTTGGTCATTACTGGAGTATAGAAATGCAATTGAATGTTGAATCTGATTTCATATACTTTGAATTTTCTGAATTTGTTGACTAGTTCTATAAGTTGTGGATATGTGTCCATGTGTTTAGGAGGAGACCTTTAGATCTTTCTACATGTAATATAATGTCATCTGCAAACAGAAAAAAATTAAGTTCTTGTTCAATTTATGTGCTTTTTATTTATTTTTCTTGTGTAATTGCTCTGACTAGAATTCCCAGTACTATGTTGAACAGCTGTGGTTTTGAGTGGGCATCTTTGCTTTGTTCCTGAAATTAGAGAAACAAATGTTTAGTTTTTCCCTGTTGAGTATGATGTTAAATGTGTGATTTTCATATGGGACTTTTATTATATTGAGGTGCTTTTCTTCTTTTCCTAGATTAAGTGTTTTCATCATGAAAGCTTGTTACATTTTTTCAAATGCTTTTTTTGTATTGATTGAAATGGTGATATGGGTTCTGTTCTTTACTTTGTTACTGTGCTATATTGCATTGATTATTTTTTGTATAATTAACCATCCTTGCATCCTAGGAATAAATCTCACTTGATTCAGATATATAATCCTTGTAGTGTGTTTTTGAATTTTATTGCTAGTATATTATTATTATTATTATTATTATTTTATTTTTTTGAGTTGGAATCTCACTCTGTCACCCAGACTGCAGTGCAGTGGCCGCTCCCAGCCACTGCAGCCTCGACCTGCTGGGCTCCAGCAATCCTTCCGCCTCAACCTTCCAAGTAGCTGGAATTACAGGTGCACATTACCATGCCCAGCTAATTTTTTTGATTTATTGTAGAGATGAGGTCTCTCCAAGTTGCCCAGGCGGGTCTTGAACCCGCAGGCTCAGGCAATTCACTCACCTCGACCTCCCAAAGCTCAGGATTACAGGCTGAGCCACCGAGCCTGGCCTGCTAGTATATTATTGAGGATCTTTGCATGTTTGTCCTGTGTCTTTATCTGGTTTGAACATCAAGGACCAATGTTGGCCTCATAATGTAAATTTGTAAGTGTTTTCTTATCTTCAGTTATTTGAAAGAGTTTCAAAAAGGGTTCGTAGTCATTCTTCTTTGAAATATTTGGTAGAATTCTCCAATGAAGCCATCTGATCCTGAGCTTTTCTTCATTGGGAAGTTTATTATTATTATTATTACTTCAATCTCCTCACTAGTTGTAGATCTGTTCAGGTTTTTTTTATCTTCAATATCCAGTCTTGGTGCGTTATAAGTTTCTAGAAATTTATCCATTTCTTGCATGCTATCCAATTTGTTGGTGTCTAATTTTTTATAGTACTTTTTAATAATCCTTTTCATTTCTGTGACATCACTTGTAATGTCGTTTTTATTTATTGTTTTATCTATTTGAATCATCTTTGCTTTCTAGCTAAGTGTCAGTTTTGTTAATCTTTTAAAAACAACTTTTGGTATCATTGATGTTTTAAATTATTTTTCTGTTCTCTATTTTATTTATCTCTGCTTTAATCTTTATTATTCCTTTCTTTTGCTGGCTTTGGGTTTAGTTTGTGCTTCTTTCTTGAATTCCTTAAGGTGCAAGCTAAGGTTATTTATCTAAGATCTTTTTTTTTAATGTAAGTATTTATAATAGTAAAAATGAATTGACTGCATTCTATTCGTTTTGTTTGTGTTTGATTTTCTCTTATCTCCAAATATCTTCTAAGTTTCTTTGTGATTTCATCACTGATCCCTTGGTTGTTTAAGTGTGTGTTGTTTACCACATATTTATGGATTTTTCTGTTTTCCTTCTGCTACTGATTTCTAGTTTAATTCCATTATAATTAGAAATGAAAGGTAATATTATTTAAAATGTGTTAAGACTTTTTAAAATCTAATATGTGACCTATCTTGAAGAATATTTTATGCACACTTGAAAAGAAGGCATTTTCTTTTGTTGCTAGATGGAGGGTTCTGTGTATGTTTATGAGAGTCAGTGGTATATAGTGTGGTTTAAATCAATAAGGGTACCTGCATAATCAATGTTTGTATACCTAACCCTAATTGTACTCCACATCTTTATAAGAATAAAATAAAATAAACCCTCTGTTTCTTTCCGATCTTCCATTTGATTGTTCTAGCTATAATTGAAAATGAGATGTTGAAGGGTCCTACTATTAACGTAGGTCTATTTCTCTCTTCTGCCCTGTCAATGCTTCTTTCACATATTTGGATGTTCTAATGTTAGCATAAGATACTAATAAATATTAATAATATTTATGTATTATTGCTATAACTTTCTGATAAATCAATCATTTTATTATTGTATAATGTATTTTTTATGTTTTGTGAGAACTTGTATCTATTTTGTCTGATATTAATATGGCCACTCCTGTTCTCTTTAGGTTTCTAATTACATAGAATACCTTTTCCTAGTCTTTCATTTTTAGCCTCTCTGTGTCCTTAGGTCTAAATAAGTCTCATGTAAACAGCATATAACATAATCTTGCTTTTTAAGTATTCATTCAACCTATCTTTAATACATGTGTTTAGTTTGTTTATTGGGTACACAACTTAACTCTTTGTGTATTACATATATTAATATTTATAATTTATAGATGTATAATTAATTTTTGCTTTTTAAAAATAAATTTTTTTACAAGAGCAACTTACCGCAAAACTTAATTTAAAAGTTCTAATACAAAGAATTGTAACTTCAGACCTCGCTTTGTACAGTGTATCTCTAAATGTGTTTATTGTACATACCTGGTCTTTTGATCTGTATCTGCCCATTTTCTAATTTTTATGCTTTTAAAAAATTCTATACTTTATTTATTAGTAATTTACTCCCCACCTTACAGTACTGCAAGAGTCTACATTTGTCTATATATTTACCTTTACCAGTAAATTGCATGTTCGTTTATGGTTTTGTATTGCTGTTTATCAGACTTTTACTTCAAATTGTAGGACTCCTTTTAGAATTCCTTGTAAGACAAATTTTGGTGGTGATAACCACTTCACCTTTTGTTTATCTGGGAAATACTTAATTTCTACTTTATTTTTTATTATCTATCTATCTATCTATCTATTTATTTAGAGTTGGAGTCTCACTCTGTCATCCAGCTGGAGTTCCGTGGCACACTCACGGCCACCCCAGTGTCTACCTGCTGGGCTCAGGCGATCCTTCCACCTCAGGCTTTCAAGTAGCCGGAACTACAGGCGCACGCTACCTCACCCAGCTAATTTTTTATTTATTGTAGAGACGAGATCTCACTAAGTTGTCCAGGCTGGTCTTGAACCCACAGGCTCAGGCAATCCACTTGCCTTGGCCTCCCAAAGTGTTGGGATTATAGGCTGAGCCACTGAGTCTGACCTCTTTTTAATTTTTAATTTTTAAAGCAGAGTTTGGTCAGATATACTATGTTTGCTTGAATTTATTTTTTCTTTCAGTACTTTGGATATATCTTTCTACTCCCTTCTAGCCTGGAAGGTGTGTCCTAAAAAATCTACTGACAACCTACAAACTCCCTTGAACATAACAATATTGATTTTTTCTTGAAGTTTTCAAAATTCTCTCTTTATTTGTGACTTCTGATAGTCTGATTATGATGTGTCTCAGTATGTCTCTGGATGCACCCTAGTTGGGATTCTTTTATCTTGAACTTCTATGTCCGTTTCTGTTTTCAAACTTGGAAAATTTTTAACCATTATTTATTGAAATAGATTCTCTGCCCATTTATTTCTTTCTTCATCTTCTAGAACTTCCATAATACATATGTTGTTCAGCTTCCATTATTCCTTTATTTATCTTTCTATCTTCATCATTTTTTTCTTTGTGTTTCTTTGCCTCAGCATTTCCAAAATCCTATCTTTGAATTTGCTGATTTTTTCCTCTGCCTGCTCAAGTCTACTGTAGAGTCCTTTCAGTGAACTCTCAATTCAGCTATTATATTGTTTAGTTCCAGAACTTGTAACTCTTCATAGTTTCTATCTCATTATTGATATTCTCATTTTGCCCATGCCTCATTCTCTGAATTTTGTTTAGTTGTCTATCTGTGCTGTCCTTTAATTCACTGGACATTTACAATATTTTTTAATTCTTTATTTGGTAATTCGTGTGTCTCTTCCTGCAAGTACAGTTTCTGGAGATTTATTTGGTTTCTTTAAATTGGTTGTGGTTCCCGGGTTACTTTGTATGCTTTATAAAATTTTTTTTGGTGGAATTGCAGCATCTAAAACATAAGTCAACTCCCTCACACTTTGTGGTCTGGTTTTATTCAGGGAGGACTTGCGCCATACCCCTGGCTAGATATTCTGGAGAATTTTCAAGCCTTTTCTGGGTATGCAAAATCTCTGGGCATGTTTCTGTAATCTCCTATCTGAAGAGGTTGACCGGTTTCTAACTCAGAAACTCTCCCTGGGGTCTGTCTACAGTTTTGCAACCTCTCTGGTGTTGCAGTAACACTGGCACCACACTAGTGTCTATCTGTGATACTGCAGATCTTTCTGCATGGTTGTCTTTTTTTTTTTCTTTCTTTCTTTCAGAGATCTCCCAGTCTAGTTCCCCATTCCTGCCAGTACTCAGATACTGACAACATAGAAAACAGTTCCTTAGACAGCCCTCCTAAATGGCAAAATACTAAAAAAATGAAGTTTCGTATGTTGTACAAAGTACTTCTATGCCTTTGTTTTCCCAATAACAAGACTAAAGCTGTGGGTTTCCTCACAGATGTTCCAGTTGTCCTCCTGGAAGAGCAAGAGCGTAGAGTGTCACAAGTTTTCTGCCAAGCTTTGATCTAGTTGGCTATGTGGTCACCTGGGGTGTAGGAACAATTTAATTTGTTTCTGAGTTTCTCACAAATGTATTGAGCTCATTTGTTATTTAATTCATGTTTCTGTGTGGGAAGGAGAGTTTAGGGTTTTCTATTTTAACATTTTGCTGACATCATACACACAAAAAACAAGCAAATAAATGAATGGAGGGGCCTTGTACTGACCGATGTAATAAGTTAAACTGAGCTGAGAAATATTATTTACTCAAACCAAAATGTACATATGTATAGGCATACATGCGTGCCCATTACATGAGCACATTCCTTAACCAAAATCTTTAATTTCGTTGTACTCAAGTCGATTGTGTTTTAATTATGCTTTGCATTTTTAAATTTTTTTCTAAAAAGTTAGGTCTTTATTCAAAACAATGTACTTCTGTATTGTTTTCTATTAAACACACACACAAATGCAAATGCATATACATATATATTTTTCATAATTAGGTATTTATTTCATGTACTGTACCACTTTTCATGTGGTGTTAAGTGAGATCTAATTCTGGTTCTCTGCTATCACTAACAGCAGGGATTTTTTGGTCAGTCTCTGTTTTAGGGTCTATTGTGCTTTTACATCTCTCCCCACGATGTCTTTACAGGTATGGTCTCCAGTTAAAAACCATTCTGTAGCAGCTTACAACGCACAGAAAGATGTTTCCTCCAGCCCAAATTATTTTTATGATAACCATAAATGGAACGTAAAAAAATGCCAAAAATTATCATATACCAGCCTTGAGTAACTCCTTAGTCAGGGTAGGGAACTTTGGAGTAATCGAGCCTGTGATATTTCACTAGTGGCCATGTAAAAACTGCAACCAAAAGAATAGGTATAAGGACACACATACATGATGACAAACCAGCAAGTTGGCCATCACAGTCAGACTATTCACCTTTTCACCTCTACTCCCATCATCACTTTTGTGTCTTCAACAGCTCTGTTCCCTTCACAAGTCTAGATGGTTCCTATTCATGGTTTACATCAAAATGCCCAATTCAGTACAGAAGTGGGCAATCAGAGGCAGAGCACGGTGTCTCATGCCTGTAATCCCAGCACTCGGGGAGATAGAGATAAGAGGATTGCCTGAGCCCAGAGATTCGAGATTAGCCTAGAACCCCTCACGACGTGGCAAGACCTTGTCTCCAGAATAGGTCGAAAAATCAGTCAGGTGTGGTGGTGCATGCCTGTGGTTCCAGTTGCTCAGGAAACTGAGGGTAAAGGATTGCCAGAGCTCAGCATATCAAGCCTGCATTGGCCATGATCATGCCACTGCAGCTTTCTTCTCTCTCTAGTCATTCTAAGGACTCATGAAGTACCCTGCGTTTACCCCATCAGAGCATTCATCGACTATATATAACTATACCAGGGAATATAGGAACCATTGCTTTAAGCAAGGCACCATTTTTCTTTCCATGTCTCCTAAAATTCCACTCCCCTTTTTTGATGCCAGGCATGGCCCATGTCCCTGAGAAGTGTAGTGACCGAGGCATGGACCTCAGTGGTCGCAATTGGAGCCTTTCTCTGGGGCTGATATATGGGAGTCTCTTTCTACTGGAATATTTAAACAAGAAAATAAAAATCCAGGTTTCATTAACCTAAGCAACATTCCACTGGTCAAGGAAAAGTTCTCTGTGAAGAACACAGCTGAGCAGAAACAAGCAGACATGGAAGAAGCAAAGAGAAGTCTCCGGAAGGCTGTGAGGATTTGATTCCAAGTCTTGAGGTTCTGCTTTAGAAGCAGTTCTTGCTTTATTTCTTCCCAAGTTCTAGAAATAAAAATTTTGCTTTTTTCTTATGTTAATTGATGGCTTTTATCACTTGTAATGGGGAGTTCTGACTAACACACCTGATCATTCATCTGCATGTCTTGCAGAGGTGCTTGGCCAACTAGCAGCACCAGCACCACCTGGGAACACACTAGAACTCCAGTCCCCAGACTCAGCCCCAGACTTGCCCGAAATCTAAGTGGGCCTGGCAGTTTGTATTTTAACATGTCTTTCAGGAGTTCTTAGGCATGCTAAAGTTTGAGGAAAATTCCACGAGTTTATAAAGTACACAAGAGCTGAGACTGTGTGCCTCTCGTTCAGAGTCAGATACTCACCGCCCAGAAATGGCTGATACACTAATTGATATCGGAGATTCCTGAGCAAGACGTATATAGGCAGAAAAAGGACTGCAGGGTGGCAAACCTCTCGAACGAAGAAAAGAATCCGAAGCGAGCGAGGTGTCTGGGACCATGGATCCGGGGAAGGAAGGCCTAGGGTTGAGACTTTGGAGCTGGAGACTGAGAAACGAAGCTGGATGAGAACAGGAACTCTGGGAACGTCAGCAGGCGGTGAGACACAGGAGTATAATCCCAGCCCGTCTTCTTGTCCCTTGGAAGTGTGCTACATTTGTTCTCGTTAAAAGGCAGACAAACAAGGGAAACGTCCCTTGATGGAGCAGGGACCCCATTCAGTGCCTGCATGGGGACCATCTTCATTTTTGCTCGGACTGGACTCATCCCTGCCTCCCAGTATACACCCAGTAGCAAAGGCACCCCAGGTCAAATTCCTCTGCCCGGATAAATGGAGTCTCTGGCTGATGCCCTGAACTAAAAGTCTGTGTCGAGCAAGGGTCGGGCGGGGCTTAACAGATGGCAGGTGTCATTTTTGTGGGAATGCGATGCCTGCTGCACAAGGAGTCCTTCTGGAGTCCTATCCCAGCAGAGAGGTGCGCAGATCACCCACATGAGTCACAGAACCAAAGTTAGAGCAGTAAAGGGCTTCTCGATATAAAACATACTAGCACATTATCACCTCTATTTATTTGTTTACTCATGTTCTCCCTTGGAGTGTTAGCATAATGAGGGCAGAGACTTTATTTATGTCATTCATTCCATATTTCTAAAACAGAGTATGAACAGAGAGTGCTCGAGAATATTGAACAAATAAAGAACAAAGCACAGACGAGCAGAGGGGAAGACATTTGAAGCAGAATGTGGGAGGCAAGTCCTCAAGCCTCATTTGCACCAATAATGGCTTTAAAAAATTTTTTTTAAGTACGCAGCCTTAGACAAACCATGGGGGAGTAATAGGCCAAAGTGCCAAGCCCAGCAAGCAGGGGTGAGTTCATTGTTAACTGTCCATGAGCCCAGGGTATTGGGGCCAGCTCCTAAACAATTATGCCCTTCTCTGGTCTTGCTGGGCCACAGTCTACCTCTCACCCCACTACTCAGTACCTGTCAACTACCCTCACTCACATCGTAGCTGGCTTTGCAGAACTTCTAATCCAGGCCTTTTAGGCTCGCAAGTCAGGTCAACCTTTCTTCAGCACAGTCTCACACTCCTAACTCATCCACCTATAAAAAATATATTCATTTCCACGATGCTCTGTCTCCAGAATCCAGAGAGGTGTTTTGTAGACAAGGACACTGCAGAGGCAGAAGGGCACAGTTCAGTTTAAGATGCATTCCAAGCTCATAAGAAATTAGCATCTAATTGATAGTTTAAGGTTATGTGCTTCCAGAGTTATTTTGACGAATTATATTGAAGAGAACAGTTATTTAACCCAAAATGAATGCTTCACCAGTGGAATCTCAAATCCTTCACAGGCTGTTGAGACATATTTTGGAGTGGAGCCGGGTGATGGGGTAAGACAGGTAAGATACCCAACAGATTACATCTGAAAAATGTCTCTTCTTGATCACATCCCTCAAGAGTGTGATTTCCCTTTTGCTGTAGTTATGGTTAGAACGTTCTGATCAACTTATCAACCTAGTCCCAGGAGACCAGGAAAGTAGTGTCCATTCGTGTTGTCCCCTTTCCAGTCATAGAACACTGATCTATTTAGTGTTTCATTAGCTAGCACTCACGTCTCCATTCCAGGTAATTCAGGGATACACAGAGAAAGAGACACGAAGTAAACACCACTCTAAGCTTTACCCTGGGACTGACATTCTGATTTTTAGTAGCTCTCCATCTTTTACTAATTTTTATGAGGAACATATCATCACCTCCAGAACTTGGATTTATTATGCAGTTATTGATGTAATTGTCTGGTTAAAGGTGACAGCACTGTGCTGGCCCTCTCTAGAAGATGACTTTCTGCTCTACTTTCCTACAGACTTGTATTTTCCCGTTTCTGATAGTTGCTTGGTAGAATGAGTATAAAGTGGATAGATAAAGAAATAGAAGTGGAGTCATTCATGAAGCCCAGGTCCACTGAGACTCTGTGAACAAGACTTGATACATCGCATGTTGGGTTAATTCAACTTTTTTACTTGTGGATGTTAGCTTTAGTAAGGTCTAGAGTGTCCAGATTACAAAGTATTTGAACCCAGCAAGACATGAAAAGGTGTGCTATCTATAGTCCTGTTTCCTTATTCCAAACAGGTATTTTTTTAATGTACAAAAAATAACCTATTAGAATAACCTAATGGGCAAAATATTATGCTATTTTCTTTTGTATCTTCTCAAACATAAAATTTCCAGTTGTTTAATTTGACATTTAGTAAGTACTTACTACACAGCAGGTATAGTCCTAGGCCCTAGAGACATACAGATAAATAAAATCCTCACACCTTCCTTAAGGAGTACACAGTGAAATGGGGAAGATACTCGTGTAAACAAAAATGGACATGAAGGTATGGCAGGATAGGATGATGTAAATCAATCTCCATCTGTTTTTTCCCACTAAGAACAACAACAACACATGGAAATAATGCAAGAGGAAAACAAAGGAAAGCTGGCAATAGCGGAAGCAGAGGACATGCTGGTTTAGGAACCCAGGGCAGGGGAAATAAGATAGCAGCCAGGAGTCTTGTTTTCCCTCACCCAACAGAAGAAGGCTCCTTGTGTTTTCTGACTCCCAACCCAGAAGCAGAAGGCGACCCAAGTATGCTCCTTCCTCTCAGGATCCAAGGGGAGTCCATCTGCGAATATCAGAAGAGCCCAACACAGCCAACAAGGGATCAACTGGGAGCCTCACCAACAATAAGCGGTCAGAAAAAAAAGAAATGATTCTCTTTTCCCACCAAGCCTGAGACTTCTGTCTTTCTCTAAAAGATACAACAAAGATCAGTAGATGAAAACAGCAAGAGAGACCCAAACACAACAACCAGACTGTGCAGAAAGTATCTTGTCTCCACAGGCCTAAGATTCCTTCCCCCTTGGGATGCCCCAGGGCAAGTACCAGCAAAAGGAATTAACACTATCATTATACAGTTCTTTCCAGGAATACAAGAGGACAAAATATTTCCCTCTTTATTTGATGAGACTAGTATTATCCTGATACCAAAACCCCAAAAAGACATTACAAAAAGGAAAATTACAAATCATTATCCCTCATGACAAGAGGGACAGAGTTTCTCAATAAAATATTAGTAAATGAATCTATCAATGTATAAAAATAATTAATTGTACTCCATGACTAAAGTATGCAAAGTGGGTTCAACATTCAAAAAAATCAATTAATGCAATCCAGTCTATCAAACACAAAATTAAAGATAGATTAAAATAAAATGATGGAAAAAGATATACCAAACAAGTTATAATAAAAAGAAATCTGGAGCGACTATATTAATATCAGAGGAAATAGAATTTAGGACAAGGAATAATATAACAAATAAACAGAGATGCTGCATAATGATGTGATAAAGTGGTACATTATTCAAAAAGACACACCAATTGCAAATTTATATGCCCCCTAAACAGAGTTTTAAAACATGTGAAGCAGAAACTTATGAAACTAAAAGAAGAAATAGACAAATTCACAATTATAGGTAAAGACATCAATAATACTCTCTAAGCAATTAATAAAACAAGTAGATGGAAAATCATTAAGAATATTTAATACCAAAATAACACTATCAATCAACATAAATCAACTGACGTGTATAAGACACTTTATCCAACAACAACGGAATATACATTCCTTTTAGGTACACAGGAAACATTCACTGCAATAGACCATATCCTTGGAATAAAACAAAATTTTAAGGGATTCATATTATGAAAACTATATTCTTGAATCAAAATAAAATTAAACTAGAAATTAAAAACAAAATAATATCCAGAAAATATTCAAATATTTAAAAGTCAAACACAACAATTTTTTAAAAGCCAAAGATCAAAGAGGAAATTACATTAGACATTATATATTAGACATTATATAATAAAATAACATCAAAACTTGGTGGGTACAACCAAAGTGGAGCTTAGAAGTAAAGCTGTAGTATACAATTTTTATAGTAGAAATAAAAAATCCTCAAATTAATAATTTTATCTTCAGCCTTAAGGAACTAGGAAAAAAAGAACAAACTGAACATGAAGCAAGAAAAAAGTAGGAAACAGTAAAAATTAGAGATAAAAATTAGTAAAACAGGAGACAGGGAAATAAACAGCAGAAAGAGTAAGCAAAACAAATTGCTGGCTCATGAGAAGATAAATAAAATTAATAAACTTCTAGCAAGATGGTTAAAGAAAAAGCAGAATTGACACAAATTGCCAAAATTTTTTTTTTTAAGTTGGAGAAATTATACATATCCAACAGACTAAAGCAGATAATGAGGTAATAGCAATTTTATGCCAAAAATTTGAAAGCGTAGGTAACATGAACACATTTTTTAAAATATACAGTTTGCACTCAATCAAGATGAAGCACACATAATAAACAGTCCTATATCTAAACAAGATATTGAATTTTTATTCAACAATTTGTCCACAAAAAAAAATCCAGAGAAATGTAAGTTCATTGTTTAAATCTACCTAATATTTTAGAAGAAAGTTATATAGAGTATAAAAATTCTTCTAGAGAAAATATAATTACTGTAAAGCCTTCCAGTCTCTTTTTGAGGCCAGAATCACACTGAATCAAATATCAGAAGAAGACAGTAAAATGAATAAAAATTGGAGACCAATACAGTCATTATCATGTGCATAAAATTCTTAGCAAATGATTAACAAATGAAATTCAGAAATATAATATATCTCGAAAACCCAAGAGAATCTGAAAAAAGTGGAAAAAAGAACATTGTTATGATGTCCATCCAACCCAAGGCAATCTACAGATTTAACACAATACTCTTTAAATTACCAGCGGCACTCTTCTCAGACCTGGAACCAACAACACAGAGATTCATATGGAATCATAACGAACACAAATAGCCAAAACAGTCTTCAACAAAAGAAACAAAAGAGGAGGTACTTCAAGACATTAAACTTTATGAAAAGGCTACAATAATCAAAATGGCCTGGTATTGCTACAAGAACAGACATATAGACCAATAAAACAGGATAGAGATTCCAGAAGCAAAACCTCAATTTCTCAACCAACTCATCTTCTACAAAGTCTCCACTAACAATCACTGTGGAAAGGAGAACTTATTCAGTAAATGGTGCTGGGAAAACTGACTGACAACATATACTCAAAAATCTGCTCTAAGTGTATCAAGGACCTTAACATAAAACCTCAAACTATAAGAACCTTAGAAAATGCAGGAGATACCCTTATGGAAATTAGAACTGGCAACCAATTCCTGATCAAAACCTCAAGTGTCCATGCCATAAGAGATAAGATAGACAAGTCAGACCCCATCAAACTGAAAAGCTTCTGCAAAGCCAAAGAAACCATCAAGAGAGTGAAGAGACAGCCCACAGACTGGGAAAAAATATTTTCCAACTGTATATCTGACAAAGGCAAAACATCTAGAATCTAAAAGGAACTCAAACGTGCTGAAAAGAAAAAAAACAAGCAGCCCTACTAATAAGTGGGCAAAAGATAAGAGCAGACACTTCTCAAAGAAGACAAAGAGCAGTCAACAGATACATGAAAAAATGCTCAGCCTCACTAATCATTAAAGAAATGCAAATTAAAACCACACCGAGATACCACCTAACTCCAGTCAGGATGGCCATCATCAATAACTCAAAAAACAACATGCTGGAGAGGATGCAGGGAAAAAGGGAACACTTCTACACTATCGATGGGAGTGTAATCTAGTACAACTTCTGTGGAAAACGGGGTGGCGATTCCGAAAAGATCTAAAAATCAACTTCCCATATGACCCAGCAATCCCCCTTCTGGGAATATACCCAGAAGAATTCAAATCATTCTACAAAAAATATATCTGGGCACCCATGTTTATTGCAGCACTATTCACAATAGCAAAAACATGGAAACAACTGTGCTGCCCATCGAAAATATTAAAAATGTGGTACATATACAAGATAGAATATTATACAGCCATCAAGAAGGACAAAATTATGAACTCAGCAACTTGGATGGATTTGGAGTTTGTAATACTCAGTAATCTACCACAGAAACAAAGAACAGAGTACCACATGTTCTCACTAATAAGCAGACCTTAACAAATATCATAATACTATAAGAAAGGAACTGGCAGTCGTGGGAAACTGCCAGAGGAGGGCACGGGGGGCAGGGGGTACACGTCATCAAAAGCCACAACTGATCTCAAACCAGATGATGTGGGGACCAAAGTGAGGCCCAAACTTTACCTGTACAATGACCATTTGAATACCTAACTCTGAATTGTACCCCACATCTTTAAAATAAAAAAAAGATAATATGAACAAGTGAAATTTATTACCAGAATGCAATGTTGGTCCAATATGAAAAAGACAATCAATGTGGTCTTAAATCTTATGTGAAAGAAAGCCATAAGATTCTTAGATGAAAACTTAGGGATCTTAGGACTTAAACCCGGGGTCCCAGCTTTGGGTTGGGGGTTACACGCGTCTCCCCTGGTTCTCACATCATCAGACTCGAACTGAATTATACCACCAGCTTTCCTGATTTTCCAGCTTGTAGATGGTATTCCAGGAGACTTCTGGACTTCCATGACTCAATTCTCATAATACATTTCTTCTATCTATCTATCTATCTGTCTGTCTGTCTGTCTGTCTATCTACCTGATCTATCTGTCTAATCTATCTATCTAATCTATCTATCCTCTATCTATCATCTTCCTCCCCCTCCTTCATCACATATCTACCTATTCGACTGGCTCTGTTTCTCTGGAGAACACCGACCAATACACCACCTATGAACCTGCCGCTCCACCCTGATCCCTGGTGTCTTTACCTTCAAAGTCACCCTCATTGAGGGAGCCCTCCACCCTGACGCTTTTGATCCGTCAATCCCACCTCAGGCCTGCACCCTCAAGCCCACCTGCTGTCTCCTGGTGCCACTCCTCAGACTAGAAGAGACTGCCCACAGCCAGCTCATGTCTCCTTCTCTGTCAACCGTCTCATTTCTAGCTCACCCCAATAACGCTCAACCTAATTAGCACAGGTATGTTGCTCTTTATTTTATATTTGAAGTAAATGAAGCTGGGACTCCTGGTGTACGTCCTAGAGTCTAAGGGTGCGAAAAAATAGGAACTCTGGTGTCTGAGGGCAGGAGAAGATGGATGTCCCAGTTCAAAACCAGAGAGAGGATTCACTCTTCCTCCACCTTTGCATTCTGTCCTGGCCCCCAATGAATTGGGTGATGCCCACCCGCAGCTGTGAGGGCAGACCTCCTCAACTCAGTCTACCAATTCAAATGTTCATCTCTTCCAGAAACACCTTCATGGGTGCACCCAGAAATAATAACATCTGAACAGCTATCCAGGCATCTTATAACCAAGTGAAATCGACACATGAAATTAACCATCACAGGCAGGAAGCTCTAGAAAAGACATGTGAGGAAAGTGTCCACAAAACCAAGAAGAAATAACTGAAGACCTGGATATAATCTGGGAGTCAAAGAAGGAAACGAGGCAGTATGCGTCAGTACATGCCAATTCCAAGTAGCAAAGATCATATTCAAAGTCGCTTAAATGCAAAGAGGAATTGATTGATTCTCATAACTAAAAAGACCGGGGCACAGTTTTTCTCAAGACCTCCATGAAATCAAATCGGTGACATTATTCCCTCTTCCTCTCACTCCATCGCTTGTTTTGACACTGTCTCTCCCTGCTTCTTCCTCTCTTGCTGACCTTGGTTTCTTTTGCTACAGGCAGCATTTCCCCATGCCAGAGTGGAAGTGGGGCGGGAGGGTAGGGATGGCTGAGCTGTCAGGAACTCAAGCTTACATAACCTCAGATCAGAGATGACTGTGGAAAGCTATAGACAGCAACCCCCTTCTACCCCAAGGTCCATATTAGAATTCAGAAAAGAAATCCGATGATACCGATTTAGCACGCATGTCCGCCCCTGGGCAAAACTCTGTAGCTACAGAGATAAAGTATCCAGTTGGAGGAGGACCAAGCCTCAGTCCTATACTTTCCAGTGGGAAAGGAGTGAGATCCTGACATTTGCATAGCCATCAGAACCGTGTGAAATAAAGGATCGTTTCCCAAAGCATCGTCTTTTTTTTTTAGTTTATTTATATTTATATGTATCTATATTTATATTTTTTTAATTTTTTTATAAGGGTGTGGGGTACAATTCAGGGTTAGATATATGAAGAGATTTTCACTGTCAGGGTATTATTTTCAAAAAGTTGAAAACATGATTCTCATACAAACATATAGAGAGTTCTCAATAAACTTAGGAAAGTTTAATTAACTCATTAGAGAGCAAACCAGCAGAAAAATAAAGACAGTCAAAGCAGGATACGCATAATAGTTAATGGAAGAGCCTGCTACATTAAGAATGCCAGGATAGACACCAAAAGGGTTAATGTTATACAAAGCAGTATAAATTAACCTCCAGGGTTATATTTTCTACTAGATAGTAGTGACTTATGTTTCTTTTTTTATCAGTATTTTTTATTTTGATATTGTGAGGTACAGTTAAGGGTTAGGTATACAAATATGCTTCGTTCAGGCACCCTAGTTGATAAGGGGTGTCTCCCCGTCCCCAGACAGATATTGACTACCGTTAGTCCCACCTCCCTTTCCCTCCCTACCCCCCCACGATCAGTCCTTTTCTTATAGTGTTACGATGGATGTTCAAGGTCCGCTATATGAGTGAGAACATGTGATACTCAGATCTTTGTTTCTGTGAGAGGTTACTCAGTATTACAGACTCTAGCTGAAAGGAGGACTGCATAAAATACCATTGACCTCCAAATAACATGGGTTTGAGCTAAGTGAGCCCGTTTATGCACAGATTTTCTCCTGCCTCTGCCACCCCTGAGGCAACAAGACTATCCCCTCCTATTCTCCTTCCTCCTGAGCCTGCTTGACATGAAGACAAGGATGAGAACATTTATGATGATCCACTTTCACTTAATGAATAGTAATCTATTTGTCTCTTTGTAATGGTTTTTCTTGATAACATTTTCTTTTCTGTAGCTTACTCTATTGTAAGAATAAAGTATATTATATATACTTTTATTCTTTATTTTATATATATATATAAATCAACAGTTTTTGTTGTCAGTAAGGCTTTCAGTCAACAATAATAGGCTATCAATACTTAAGTTTTGGGAGAGTCAAAAGCTATAACTGGGTTTTCGACTGTATGGAGGGGTCGACAGCCCTAACTCCTCTGTTGTTTAAGCGTCAACTGTAGCCTTCTCTGTAGGCTCACACTTACACATACAGCATACTGAACAAGTAATATATTACTGCTTGAGCTACCGACCCTCAGAAAGTTAGATACACCTCCTTGGGAATGGTAACTCTGACGGCGGCTCCCTTGCTGCTGCGACATACTCCTCTCTTGTAGTCTAGATGACACCCGTGACTCTTCATGCAGCTCCTACTCTTGCTCAGGTCGTTCCTTCCCTGTCTCCTTTGGGCGGCCCTTGGGTGCGCCCTGGGCTTCTGCTCCATACCGCCTTCCTGGATAATCTCCTCGCTCTGCGGTTTCAGCCTTCACCTCCCACAGTGAGAATTCCAAAGCTATCCATCTCCTGATACCCAAAACGCTACTCAATATCTCTGACAATTCGTTCCAGAGACACCGCAGGTCCAGGGCGTCCAACACCAGATTCATTATAGTCCGCTTTAAAAACTGCTCCTTCACATATTATATGTCTGAGTTCACGTGCAGGCATAAATTACAAAAACCATCCTATATCCCTCCTTTCCCTTCCAACTCCAGGCAATAAGTTGCCAAGAAAAATTCCGTTGGCCTCCTAAATCGTTCTTGAATGTTTCTCCTTTTCTTCCATTTCATCACCATTCTCTTAGCTGAGGCCCTCGGCATCACTCCTCTTACCTGAGGCCCTCGGCATCACTTCTGTTACCTGTTAGCTGAGGCCCTCGGCATCACTTCTGTTACAGCAACTAGTTACTGAGAATTTGCTATCTGCTAGGCTGGTACTAAGCACTTTGAATCGATTGTCTCAAGGAATCTTTAAGCCAATGCCAGACACTATGTTTGTGGGAGGAGAAAGAGAGCCCTTTGCTTGCTTCTCTGTCCACTCTCCTTCCTGTTCCTCTGCAAGGCAGGAGAAGATGCTCATACGATTTAGACGGTGGTACTCACACAGCAGCAGCACTGCTCTTAAGCAACCACATGCAAGGGTTTGGGGCTCCTTAGAAATGATGGAGAGGGCACTGCTGACATTTGTAAGCGAAGACCAGGGATATTAGAATCCCGACAACACACAAAATAGCCTCACCCCATGAAAAAGTGCCTCAAACACAACGATAATTGCATCCCTATTGGTAAACCACTAAACCAGGACACTGATTGAACCGCATTCCCAAGCCGGCTCACTCAGAATATGCTTACAAGAAATGTGCGGACGTGTGGTCCTCCCTCCTGTGCCTCTCGGGTGTGCGTTGCTCAGCTTGGACACAAACCCATGCATTCTGGCCATTGCTTTGGGCCCATTCATTTATTCATCCATTCAATGGCTCATTCAGTGGCTAATTATTGAACAACTGCTACGTGCCAAGCACTCCACTATTGCTGGGTAATGAACAACACTGACACAGATTCTCCCATGTGGAGTTTAGAGTATAGCTAGAGAGAACTAAAACTACCAATCATCACACAAATAAATGGAATCACAGCTGACATAAAAGCAGTGGACGGAAGGTACACAGAACCGAGACAGTATAAATTAAAGGGATTGTAACTCTTTTCCTGGACTGGGGCTTCAAAGACAGTCTTGCAAAAGTTACAGTCTAGCTGAGATTCAAAATCTAGGTAGGCGTGAACTAGTTAAAGATAGGCTGAGGGTGAGGTGAAGAGAGAGGAGAGTTATTTTGGGAAAGAATAACAATAAATACAATTATCCAATGGCAGGAGAGTGCACATGGAATTCAAGGACCCAAAGAAGGGCCAGGGAGGCTGGCCCAAAGGCTCAACCTGGGTATGTGAAACAGGTGAGGCTAGAGAGACAGGTGAGGCTCAAACCTCGATTTTTAGATTCTGCTAAGAACACGAAGCCACACCCAGGTGTCATGGGAGGCCAGTTCAGCCCTTCAAAGGGGCCAGTGTGGTCATATTCGCTTTTTGAGACAGTTCACTTCAGAAAATGGGTTGGAATGAAGCCAGAATGGACACAGCAGATCCGACAGGCGGCAACTGCATTGACCCTGTGAGCTGGGTGAGTGGCTTGGTCACTAATAAGAGGCACTGGCAGAAGGAATAAGAAAAGGAGAAGACTCTGAGAGTAACTTAGAAAGGGTAAGTAAAAGGCCTCTTTCAAGCCTGAAATGAAACCCTGTGCCTCAACTCTAGTTTCTAGAATACTTAAGAGGGTGTCACACTCTCACCCAGATATTAAAGGATGATAACTATTTTCCTACTTGATTAACCTGTCCAACATCCTTTATAATATCACGATTTTATAAAGACTTTTTTCCTTTAAGGGATTTGCATAGATCCAAGAGTCTTAGTAAGAAGTGACGCCAAGTTAAAACCGAGTTCTGTCTTAATCAAAAGTCTGGACTCTTCTGAAATAGTATCGTACACCGTGTCTTTGCGCCACGGCCCTTTAACTGGGATTCTCGCCTCAAGTTCTGCCATCCAATTCGGTAATTCGCGAGTCATTCTCAGATCACCAGCAGCAGCATCACCTGGGAATTTGTGAGAAGTGCAAATTCCCCCACCCTTTCCCAGCCCAACCGAATCAGAAACCAGCACAGAAGCCAGCAACTGGTGTTTTAGCAAGGCCTCCAGGTGAATCCGATGCATGCTAAAGTTTGAGAACCAGTGGTTTCACTCATTTTCCAGAGTCCTCCCATAAGAAATGCTTTGAAGTTATCTCAGCGGAGAGTCATGCATAGTCAATGATCTCTGAAAAACAGATTCCCTCCTGCATTTTATCCAGCCCTCTCAAGGATAATCGTAGCCAGGAAGGTTAGTAACTTAACAATTCTCTTTTCACGGCTCCTCTCCTGGCTCCTAGGACAGTTCTTAGAATGTAGACGCTACTCAATTCTGCTGGCTGAATAAATAGGATGCATGCCTCTTTTGAACACCATTTTTTTTTTCACTGCTCATGCTCCGTCTTCCGATTTATTTTCAGCCGAGTCTATTTTCTCACAATTCTTGTAAGAGTAAATCACTGGCACCCAGAGGAGGGTAAGCAGCGTCGTTCCCACCGCTCACGCCTCAGCCTGCGCCCCACACTCCCGCTTCGGGGGAAAGAGTCGCTGCTGTAAAAGTGAGCTATTCCCTGCGCGTTTTTTAAAACCTCCATCATTTCCCCCAGCAGAATGTCAAGAGCTATTTGGCTGGGAACCCATGACTTGGTAGGTAATAAAATAAGCATGGATTTGAAAATCATGTCTTAGGACTACTAAGTACTCAGAGGAATTTTAAATAAATGATTTATCTAAAGGAGTGATTGTAGTAATTGCTAGAGCTAGAATTTAGCTTATCTGTTATAATACACCCTGGTGAATTCAGGAGAATGACTTCTCCCCAAGGTGGTTGTGGCCATGAGAATGTCATTTAGACAAGACAGAATGTCCACCCCAAGGCTAAGTGGAACCATTATCTCAGCGAAGCCGCATTCTGGCCTGGAGACATATGGGCAGAGAGGATACTCATGATGGGAGCTAGAGGGGCAATAAACATATGACATTATCACTAAGAAAACCCATTTAGATATTTAAGTTAAACACACTAGTGTCTAACTGGTTAAATGGACCTATTGATCTTTCAGTTTCAATAAAATTGCTCTCATTTTGATTATACTGTTTAACCTTGAAGAATTTTTTTGTTCCAGAACTTTTTCTTTCTTCCTATAGATTACATTTTAATCCTTTTTTACTTTCCAATTCTCTCTCTTTTTTTCTCTCCTTTCTCTTCCTTCCCCATGGTTCTAAAACTTACAGGTTTATTTAAGGAATCTTGAGTATCTACTGTACTAATCTAAGTATACATATAAAATAACACAATACTCTTTCTTCTGGGAACTTATTATCTTGCCTAAGAGGTTAGACACTCTCCAAATGATTATACTTGCTATTGCGTGGCAGGATTGCATGATGTTTACATTTACACTACCTGAATTTGAATTCACCACAATCTAGCTGTGTAATTTCAGCCAATTCTTCAATTTTTTCCTTTGTAAGATGAGGAGAATAATGATATCTTACTATATATACTATATACTATGATTGTTATGAAGAATAAACGAGTTAATATATAAATTCTAAGAGGAATTATGGCATAGAGTAAGCTCTAAGTGTCAATTGTTAAGTAAAGTAATAAAATGAAGTGATACGTGGCATATATCACCTCTAGGATAAAGACAAAAGAGACTAAAAAGACCATTCCTGTTATGCCAGTATTTGGTATGGGAACTTAAGAATTTATATACCAGTAGACACGCTTATTAAATATACTAAGTTCTTTTAATATGTGAAGTCCTGTTAATCACATGAGATAAAGAGATGACGTATATGTGTGTGTATGTTGCTTTTGGATCCCTTGGTTCTAGAAGGGGCTCAGTTTTGAGTAGGTCTCACTAGGGACCTTCATGTATTTACAGTCACTGGAGCCACAGTCTTCTAAAGGCTTCTTCACTCACCCACATGGTACTTGACTTAAAATATCTGGGATGTCTGAGGCTGGTCAGGCATCTCTCTCCCCATGAAACCTGTCTACATAGCTAGTTTGAGTCTCCTCATATTCCAGAGAGGAAATATAGGTGCCCCTTACTACCTGTACAGTGAATGTGTTCCTCCAAGAGCGAGTATTTTAAGGGAGACAGACAGAAGCTGACAATTGTCTTAAAAGCTAAACCTACAATTTATAGTGTCACCTTAACTGAATTTATTGTTTGAAGCAATTTCAGATCAGACCAGCTTCAAAACCCTGAAATAATAAAGTTCACCTCTTGGACTTGGAGATGTGCTTTCAAGGAGGGAAAGGATTGATGGTGGCCATCTTAGAGAGGGGCCCATCCTCATTCTACAGAAAAAGAGGTTAGGTTAAAGAGGAACTTGACCAAAACCAAGTCATCAAGGGGCAGAACTGAAATACACACCTCAGTTTGACTCCAAAACTTCATATTTAAGCATTGTGATGCTTCTTTCCCAGGAGGCAATGAAGGAATGGGGAAATTACTGGGCTGAGATCTGATCCCAGCACTGCATCTCTTTTGTTGTGTGATGTTGGGTAAGTCCCATCCCACTGTGGCCCCAGACTCCTATTCTGTACAGGATTGTGGTCGGTCAGACCCCGTGATCTTGCAGGAAACCTCAGCTCTAACATTTTGGACAGTCTGTGCCACCCTCCTGGCTTATTGATGAACCCACGGGCTCCTCCATCACTTGGGAGCATCAGACTGCCAGCTCATGCCTATGTGAGTTATGAGCCTGTCCAACTTCCCATCAAGGAAGACTTGCTGCTGAGGCCACTCGGTGCTGCCAGACACTCCAGGATCTTCCTCAGCTGCAAAGCACAGCTTAGACCAAGTTTCTGCACCACATCTAATAGCCAGTCAGGGCCAGAGTGTAAAGACCTGACCCTACCCATCCAACGTGGAATAACTCTGATGACCATTTTAACTTTAGAACTCTCCATGGAGTTGACTGGGATTGTTCTTAGGTCTCACATGTCAACTTTGGTCTCTATTAAGTCCTGCTTCCTTCTCCTATAAATATCCTGCAACTCCACTCCATCTCAGGGTCTGCTTCCCAGAAAACCCAACCAAGAGCAGCTGTTCGGATCTAACTTTTCTGAAGATCTCTGACTAAGACAATTGGGAAATATATATTTTACAGTGTCATCAATTTTACACGGAAGAAAATGTGGCTTGAAGCTGAGAAAGGACTTTCCCCTTAGAGCAAGAAGTGATAGATTTAGGACTTGAATGGTGGTCACTTAACTGCAAACTCCACACTCATCCCCGTATTAGCAGAAAAAAAATCCTAGGTTTTCCAAGATGGCTTTTATTTAATATAATCTGAACTTCTACAAGAAATAAATAAAATGTTATATTCACATACATCTTAGCATTTAGTTTTAATTACCTTTGCAAATCAGAGAAAGCTCTTTTATACTCCAGGTGTCTAAAAATTTTCCTCAAAAAGTGTAATAAACATCACTCACTTGTGAAATACGCTATTTATATTTTTCAACCAGTTCTGTATTTCTATTTCTTTTCCTATGTGGGATTTCCAGTGGAGAAAAGAAATCAATACCATATGTTAATCAACCATTATTCTCTGGTATTTCTTCCTGGAGGAGAGTGGTTTAGACCAGGGCTTCCCAGACAAGACAACACTTTTAATCTCCTGAAAAGCTTTCAAAAACACAAATTCCAGAACCCTCCCCGCCCCCCACTCCCCAGCCAAGTAAATCAGAATTTCTGGGGAAGAACAACAAGTATTTGATTTTTTGAATGCTCGCCAGCAGATTCTGAAGAGTAGTCAGGATCAGAAATCATGAATTTAGTCGTAGCTGCCGAATATGCATTAGGTCGGCTTCTTTTAAAGTCATGCAACAGTTTATGTTAGGACTGTAGAATTTATCTACCCACTAATTCATTCTTTTTCAAATCTGAAGACTTGCTTCTTTTGCCAGAAATGAACGTTTCCTGAGTACCTACCATTCGTCAAGTATTTATCTAAGCGTTGGGAATTCAGCAATTAAAAATGTAACCTTCGACAAAGCCTCCACCACCTACCACTGGGGAAAGGAGAACCCATTCAGTAAATGGTGCTGGGAAAACTGGCTGACCACATGCAGAAGATTCAAAC
>NW_007246696.1:282309-284860 GCF_000164805.1 Carlito syrichta | reverse complement strand
GACATATGAGCAGCCAACAGACACATGAAGAAATGTTCAACCTCACTAGTCATCAAGGAGATGCAAATTAAAACTACACTGAGATACCACTTAACTCTAGTCAGAATGGCCATTATCAATAACTCAAAAAATAACAGATGCTGGAGAGCATGTGGTCAAAAGGGAACACTCCTACACTGTTGGTGGGAGTGTAAACTAGTGCAACCTCTGTGGAAAGAGCATGGCAATTCCTAAAAGTTCTTCAAATCAACCTTCCATGGGACCCTGCAATCCCCCTACTGGGAATATACCCTGAAGAACTCAGGTCACTCTATGAAAAAGATACCTGCACACGTATGTTTATCACAGCATTGCTCCCAATAGCAAGAACCTGGAAGCAACCATGCTGTCCATCAAAAGAGGACTGGATTAAAAAAATGTAGTACATATACACGATGGAATACTACGCAGCCATAAAAAAAGAACAAAATCATGAATTTTGCAGCAACCTGAATGGGACTAGAGTTTATAATACTGAGTGATCTCTCACAGAAACAAAGATCTGAGTATCACATGTTCTCACTCATACGTGAACCTTGAACATCTATCGTAATACTATAAGAAAAGGATTGACAGTGGCGGGAAACTGTGGGGGGGCAGGGAGGGGAAGGGAGGTGGTATTAACGGTAGCTAATATCTGTCTGGGAACGGGGGGGATACCCCTTATCAACAAGGGTGCCTGAATGATGCATATTTATGTACCTAACCCTTAATTGTACCCCACAATTTTAAAATAAGAAAAGGGTTTAAAAAAATGTAACCTTTCATTCTGAGTAGTAGAGTTTGTAGTGGGGAGTGGGCCAGGATAGACACATGTAATAAGCAATTCAACTTCAGTAAATTATGAAAGTTTGTGCAATTAATTAAGGAGGCCCAGCCAGAGTAAGTTTTCTAACTCATATCACTGGGTTAGAGAAAGTGTTCTTGAGCAGGTTATATTTGAAATTAACTGGAATAAAACATAGGAATAACTTATGAAGACCAAGTGGGTGAGGTGTTTCAGGCAGAGGGGACAGATTCAGAGGACAAACGGCTGGGGTTTGCTGTTTGTTTGCTTGCTGTTGTTTTTTTGAGGTACTGCAAGTAGGGCCACGTCAAGTACTTGGGATACTGTGAGTTATAAGATCACCTCATGCAAATTTAATTCAAAATAGTAGTTTATCATTCATGGTAACTTAGGTCCACGATTGTCACAAATTTCTAGAAGTAAGATCACTGCTGCTCTGTGTGAATTCAAATCTTTATTGAAATATTTATGTTAAGTCAAATGTTAGGCAGTGGTACCAATTTTGAATGACTTCTATATCTCAAGCATGATCTTAGGGTTTCACGTATATTATCTACTGGACAATCCTGTAAGCAAAGCAGTTTCATGTCTGTTCTTCAGGTGAGAAAAATGAGGGCAGAGAGGATAAAGTTTTTAAAGAAAGTCCTATCTTTTAGGAGTGCTAAAACTACAGTCAAAGATCACAATAAGAATCCACAAAAATAAAAAGCAGAAGTTCTTGTAGTTTTCTACCCCTAGTCATGCTTTTACAATGATGAACTTACTATTCTAAGAAATGATCAAAATAATTGCAAAATAAAAAGGCTTCTCAATGGTGTCTTGCAGTGAGGATATAGCTAACTGTGCTATATATTTGTTGTGATGATTTTTGTAAAAATAAATAATATTATTTGACATACAGTTTAATTTCTGCACTTAGATGGTAGTCATTGCTATTTTTAATATTCATTCATTGTTGCTGGTGTTGTTAGCGCAATAAATAGTTTGCTGTTTATAGAAATTTTTAGCTTAAACAGTGCTTTCCAAAAAAAGTCTTCTTGCATTATATTTGCATCAGTACTATAAAATAGACCATTTTTTTTTAAAGATAAGAAAACAAAAATAATGTTTGCTTAAGTATCTTTCAAAAACCACAGAATTAGAGGAAATTCAAAACAGTATCATGGCCCTCGTTTTGCAACTATAATTCAGCAGTTGTTATCAAGCCAACCCTTCCAAAACCACAGAATTAGAGGAAATTCGAAACAGTATCATGGCCCTCGTTTTGCAACTATAATTCAGCAGTTGTGATCAAGCCAGCCCTTCCACTAGGAGCAAACAGGGAGGCGGCGTCACTCAGCACACGTGCACACACACACATATGTACACCTGCAGACACAAACACAGCTTCTTCAAGACTTCATGGAATTACCAAGAAATGTAGGATGTAAGGAGTCAAAAGTCTCCCAAAGGAGAGAAATGACCGAGCTGAGCCTAATGTTCTGGGTGGTCTTTACCCGCCAAGCGTGGGCTGGTTACCCCACTGCATGGGATTCGAGCCTCAAAAGCCCACCAAGGCACCTCCAAAGAAGCCCCCAGCCCCAACAAAAGTTTCCTCGGCCGTGGGACTGGAGCAGGCAAGCTTCCAACGCAGGGTGCCCACGGGAGCAGCGGCTGCAGAGCGGAGGGGGTCCCAGCAAGCGAGCTGCGTGCGCGACTCCCTGCTTCGCTCCGCGGCCTGGGCCG
>NW_007246696.1:281828-282289 GCF_000164805.1 Carlito syrichta | reverse complement strand
CGGCGGGCGGCAGGGTCGAGCCTGGGGAGACTGGCCGGGCGCGCACGCGGGGCCAAACCGGAAGGGACCGCCGGAAGCGCGCGGGCCAGGGGCGGGGCCAGGCCAGAAGGCGAGCACCACCCGAAGCTGGAAGCCTCGCCCCTCGTTGGCTGGACGCCAGGCGGCGGTGCTGGTGCCGGCCCCTCTCCGAGTCCGGGCAGAAGTTCGGCGACGGCGGATGGACGGCTGCGCTCGCTGGCTGGCGCTGCCACCGAGGGGCGCTTGGGGCTGGGCCGCTCTTCGGTTTGGAGTCGGCGTCGCCCGCCGCCGCCCCCGGCCCCGCGGCCTCGACCCGCCGGCTGCGGCCCGGCTTCGCCTCCGCCCCCCGGGCAGCGGACCGCGGGCGCGCGCCACCGCGCCCGGCTGGCCTCGCGGCTGGCGGCCGGCGGAGGTCTCGCACCCGCGGGCTCGGCGGTCCCCTG
>NW_007246696.1:197747-281639 GCF_000164805.1 Carlito syrichta | reverse complement strand
CCGTGGACAGGGCTTCCGGCCACGCGGGAGGGATCCTCCCCCCCCCTGTGACCCAGACGCTTTTCAGTAGGCTCCACCTCCCAAACTGGGCGTTGCGTTTCGGCAAGGGATCTGGGGAGACAGACATCCAAACTATGTTATCTGTGAAGGCATATAGCATCATCCCAAATCTCTAAATTTTCTATAAACCATGTCTAGGACTTAAGTGGAAGTTGCCGTTCCAAACTCTGAACTGGTACCAAGAGAAAAAAACAAAAAAGAAGAGAGAAAGTAGAAATAAAGTCACAGGTGATTCAGATATGGAAGTTACCAGAAATTAACTCTCACATTGCTATGACTTATATGCTTACGAAAGCAGAGGACAGCATATAAAGTATCACCAGAAAGAAAGAACTATTTTTTTTAAAAGAAGCAAATGGCAATTATAAAGTCTATGACTTCTGCTGCACATTGGCATTAAAAAAAAAAAAGTTTGACCTCCCACTGGAAACAGGTTTTAAAATGGACAAATATATGAGAGAAGATTTTTCAGGACATTGGATGTCAAGAATGAAGAACAGTGATTCTAAGAATTAGGAATGAAAACAAGGGAAGCCCCATGACTGCCGTGTCACTACCTTGAGAACGACTCCAGGCTGCAGCTAAGGAACGGGAAACCAATTCTGGAGAAGCCTGGGAGACCCTAGCTCTGAGACTGTGGGGAGACCACGGTGTTTGGAGGCCACAGTACTAGAGAAGTCAGGACTACTCACAGAGAGAATTGTAAATAAGACTCCAGATGGCTGCAAATGACTCCCCACTTGGAATATTCGACAAAGCATCAATGCATACATGTGAGAAAACTGCCCAAAGTGTCCAGGGGGAGTAACCTGAAAGACTTAGAGAGAAAATTACTTGGATCTTGTACAAGGAGTAGGGAAACTTCCTGTTGCCACCTAACAGACTAGAAAACCAAATGAGTTTCAGGGCACTGGACGTGAAGCACTTTCTCTGTGCACTGGTATCAATCCCAGGGGGAAAGTATAAGCACCTCACCCACTGCACCCTGGGCTGTTCCAATTTCTGTAACTCACAAGTCTAGTGACTAACAGAAAACCCTGCACGATGTAGGTTTATTACTTAATGATAGACAGCGAGGAACAACAAAAGCCAAGGATTCGTGACAAGTCAGTCTCCCACATCTCAGGAAAGTTGCCCAGGACAGATGGGAGTTTCATTTGCATGTGCCACACATGCTTTGTATCTGAGAGTCCCTGGAAAACAGTACTCCCTGGATTTTATACTCCAGGAGTACTCTGGCTTGCTGACTAAAGCACTGTAAGACATTCTATTTTAGGAAGATCAGGAACTAAGTCTGAAATGTTGTAGCCAGTTCTTTATGTCAGGGTGTTGCATTTCCAAGCACATTTTATAGTTATTCTTGAGAACTACAAGCAAGAAAAGGGGAAAACACAGAGCTGGTTCAAGACACCTGGAGAACTGCCCTGCATGGAATAAAATGCTCAGAATGATCTTATCCAAGTTGTGAGGAAGAATTTATGCTTGATTAAAGACTGCAAACAAAAAAAAGGCTGTAATTACCAAGAAGTGAGTGGATAAGCAATCCATGTAGTAAAATACTGTTCAGTACTAAAAAACAATGATCTATTGGTTGTGCAGATACCAAAATAATTATGCTGAGTGAAAGAAGCCAATCAAAAAAGAGTACATATCAACAACAAAAAATAAACAACCCAATTAAATGACAGGCAAAATATTTGAGTAGACATTTCTTCAAATGACAGGTACAAATCACCATTCAACACATGTGAAGATACTCAATATCACTAATAATTAGAAAATACAAATATGCAAATCAATATCCCAATAAGATATCACTTCACACCCATGAGAGCAGCTATTTAAAACAGCAACGACAACAACAGAAAATAACAAGTGCTGGCTAGGATATGGAGAAATTGGAGGAGACCTTGTACATTTTTGGTGGGGATGTAAAATGGATTTATCCATTGTGGATAAATAGTACGGCGGTTCCACAAAGAAAAAATTAAAAATAGAATCGCCATATTATCCAGCTATTTCACTTCTTATATACTCCAAAAAAACTGAAATCAGGGTCTTGAACAAACAGTGTATCTTAATGTTCACAGAAGCATTCTTTACAGTAGCAAAAGATGAAAACAACTTCATTTATAGATGAACGGATCGATGAAATGGTATATATATGTTGTTATTCAGGCTTAAAAAAAGGAATGGAATTCTGGCAGATGCTGCAATATGGTTGAAGCTTGAGGACAATATTCTAACTGAAATAAGTCAGACACAAAAGAACAAATATATGAAGTACCTTGTAGGAGTACTTGGAATAGCAGAATTCATAGAAACAAAAGGTAGAGAAGCGACTGCCAGGGGCAAGGAGAGGAGAGAATGGGGAGCTATCGTGTAATAGGTAGAGTTCGTTTGGGGTGATGAAAGAGTTCTGGAAGTAAGGGGTGGTGACGGTTGCACCACAGCGTGGATGTCCTCAAGGCTACCAAACTGTACTTGTAAAGATGACTAAGACGGCACTTTTCATGTTATGTTTATTTTAACAGAATAAAAATGGTAAGGAGAAAAAAGCATATACTATATGGCTGGATTTACACAAAGTGTTAGAAATTGCAAGCTGATCTATTGTGACATAAAAGAGATCAGTGGCTGCTTCATGAGGGAGGAAGCAAGGGCCACAGGCCGGCGACCATCAAGGGGCCCAAGGAGAGTTCAGGGATGAGGGACGTGTTCATTTTCTTAATCTTTGCCAACGGCACATAATTGTGCACACATCACAGGACTCATCAAACTGTATACTTTAAATATGTGCAGATCCATAGAGCTTTATAAATGTCTAAGGACAATGATGAAATTTATACATATGACAACCAAAATTAAAAACACAATAGATGGGCTTAATCTCAGATGAGACACAAAGAAGCATTAGTTAATAGATGTCAGGAGGAAATAAGTCAACTGAAACATGAATGATCAAAAGGAGGGACAGATTTTAAAAGAACGTAAGATAGATGGTGAGAAGCTTAACACACAAATAATTATTTATGTATAACTGGAGTTCCAAAAAGCAGGCTTAAATATATTAAGTTTACAAGATATAATGGTGAGAATTCTTTAAAATTGAAGATAATCAATTAAGCCACAACTTCAAAAAAGGCTACAAACTCTAAGTAGGTCGCGTTCCAAGAAAATAAACACCAGAGTAACACTGACGAAATCCACAACAAACAAAAAGTATTAAAAGAAACAAGAAAAGACTTTACATTCAAAGAAGCAAAACTGAAATGCACATGACTTCCCAATATAAATGATGAAAACCAGAAAATAATGGAACATTATAATTCAAGTACTAAAGAAAAATAAATATAACAAAATATAACAACAAAAGCAGTAAATATATTTGTGTATGTATATAGTTATGTAGTTAATATATGCATATTAGTACATTAAAAGATAAGTACTATTAGGTATGAATATGTATGCATATGATTAAGACCAATTTGAAACAATGCACACAGCAGCATCAGAATTTGCATTTGATCTTATAATATTCACCAAAACTTCTCATAAGTTTAGCTATATAGTGATTCCTAACAAATTTCAGAAGATTGAAATCTGGGCAACTTGGTGAGACATCGTCTCTACAATTAAAAAAAAAAAATTAGCTGGGTGTGGTGGTGTGTGCCTGTAACTCCAGCTACTTGGAAGACTGAAGTGGAAGGATCACCTGAGCCCAGCAGGGCAAGGCTGCAGTGGCCATGAACATGCCACTGCACTCCAGCCTGGGCAAAATAGTGAGACTCCAACTCAAAAGAAAAAAAAATTAATCAATGTCTTGTCTTCTGCAATATGTTTTAGTTGGGGGTCATTAGCAACAGTGAATTATATATATGGTGTGATCCCTGTCCTCATGGGGTTTATAGTGTAGTGGAGGAGACCTTTGTAAACTAATAATAAAAGTGAAGATACACGTGTCAACTAATGATGTAAGAATATAGCGAGAGAAGAGCTTGTAATCACTTATATGGAGTATAATAAGAGAAGACTTTAAAAAGCAAAAGCAATATGTTTTGCAAGACAAACATAAAATAAACAATATCTGGGATAAGGATATGCCAATTACTCCGATTTGATCATTGACCATTACATATGTATGGAAATATCAAATGTACCCTATAAATATGCCCTATATATACATATAATTATTATGTGTCAATAAAAAATAAAACATTTTTAAAATTAGCTACAGTTGCCATATGCAAATATAATTGCAATTCTTTGTGACTTTTCAGATACACTAAAAAAAAACTTACGAGTTATACGCCAGATTATTTTTTGTCAAAAACCTCTTCAGAAAAACTGATAAAATGGAAACTAATTGCATATAATATCAAATGATTACAATTGTCAATGTTTTTCTTATTATTAGGATAAAAGAAAATTGTCCTTTAAATCAAAAAGAAAGCATATAATTGCAATCTTAATTGCATGTTAATTAATTTGATACAGACTGACTATTAAACCATGGATTGATGTTGCACTATTATACAGAATAAGAGCATATCAAAGCTTAGGTAATGAAAATTTACATTTATGAGATGTCTGTGCTAAGCTAGGTGTAGCAGTATCAAGCTTTTAATTGCAACAGCAATTATATACATGTTTATATATGTATAGATATGTCAGTACAGATATATCCATACATATGTAGTGCACAATAATCAAAAGTCATGGTGTGAGAAGGGAATTTTGGACTTTGTATGTAATGTAGAAAGATGAGGTGTATTAGGAGTGAGTGGACTTTTATAGGAACCTTAAAAGTCATAAAAGTGCTTTCTGAGGCCTTTTGCAAATCAGTTGCTCTTGGGAAGGGCACGATGACCAGAACTTTGGTCATTAAAGGGTAGAAAATGTGCAGAAACGGACACACATTTTATAAGCCTGTTTTTATCTCTGTGACTTTTGCTGGGAATCATGTTTCAAGGTAGCCAGAGGGCTTTTGAATCACAAATCAAATGCTTCTCTAACAATTTATATCCAGGGCAACAGACTTATTACCTCCAACTGTAATTAGAAAATGATAAGCTTTATGTGTGTCCTAGTTCTTTAAACATTTGTAATACTATATGTGTTTTTGTGTATCCTTTTTCCAAAAACAAAATTGGCCAACAAAGGAAATCAAGTCCTCCCAACCAACAATCCTGGACAAAATTTTGACACAAGAATTAAATGAAGCAACTTATCTAAAAGACATTTATGAACTTAAAGCGCTATCTAATCATATGAATAGAATTAATAACCTATATCTTTTTCCATAACCAGTGACATCATAATTTGGAGCAGGAAGGAATTTAAGAAATTGCCTTATCAAATGCCAAAATGTTACAGACTGGAAAAAAATGTCCTAATTGGGGTATTTACCTGCCCAAAGTTTTACAGTCACACAGTGACAGACGCAAGCCCCAAATATCAGCCCCTAATTCCAACTCGTGTAGTCTCTTCACAAAACCCAACTTCTCATGTTAATTTAGAGTGTGAAGCTCATAGTAGATGTGTTATAAATATTTACAACCAAATGAAGCTCAGACCCTTGCTCTTGAGCAGGTATCTGTTTTCTCCTCGCCATGCCTCTCTGCTTTCCCTCCTGCACCCTGCAGACAAGCTCATTTTGTTCGCAGGCTGAGTGCAGAGAAACTCATACATACAGATCAAGGGTTCCAAATATGACACACAGGAGTCTCTAATGATGAACATTCCAGAATTCATTAAATGTCACTATTTTAGTAATTAAAACCGTTAATAGTTGTAAATACGTTTATTCATTCCCCGTGTAACCCATGATGGTATGGAGCGAATAGTTCTTATTTGATTGCTTGGAATTAGTATCAATGAATTCACTTGCCAGGTAATTTGTTCAACCTCTTTAAGTATTTTTTTTCTTATAATTCTGTTATTATCTTTGTCCAATACAATTTATAACACAATATAATTAAATAAAAACTAAACTACTGCAACTTGTATTTAGTAAGTACAGTGATCAACCATCTTTTTAAAAATTGGTCAGTGAAATAATTAAAGACACTGTCTATTTTGTTTGTCTGGTAGACTGGAGAGACAGGCTTGCCTATCTTTGGAGGTGATCCCTGGTTTTCAGAATAAAAAAATAAATTCTGGGCAACCCACTCGGGTCCCCTCCCACTGTGAGAGTTTTTCTGTCTTCTCAATAAATCCTGCTTTTAAAAAAATTCCTTCATCAGTGACAGTGAGAGCAACATCCTTTTTCTCTCTGTTCACCAGCACATAAGCTCACCCTGTGCACCCCTGTTTTCTTTCCCATCCTTCCCCTTCTTTACTCAGTTTTTTCTACCTCTACCTCATCCTTTTCTTTCCTCACTCACTTATCTTATCCCCGACTGTTAGGCCCCCCTGTCTGTCCTTCCTCAGTCCCTGTTCGACTTCTGTCATGGTACTCCTCTAAAACCTCTACTGGAAACTTAGTAGTTAGCATGACCCACAGAGCCCTTGACCTCACTGAACTTAGAGTGGGAACAAATAGGGGACTTGATCAAATTATCAGGCTTAAATCAATCATTAGAAGCATACAAAATACTATGAAGTAGAAATACAGGGCAGAACCAGAAAAAAAATGCTGCTATACTGGTTCAGTATTCTGAACATGTCTAAAATATAAGCAAACACATACACACACACACACACACACACACACACTAAAAAAACCCAGAAAATATTTTATTTTCTTCAAACATTGTTTATGTACAAGACACAGAAAATTCCTTGGGTCAGCTTAGCCTATGAATGACCATTATCCCAGGGTCCCTCCCCTAGGCCCCTGTGGAAAATCAAAACAGCATTTTACTTACTATACCCACCCCCAAACCCCAGAACTTTCTCAGACCCTCATTAAAATGGATGAATTTGGTTCTCATTTAAGAACTACTCATATGTGTCTTTGTTGGAGTGTGAGATTCTCATCTACCCCCATGCTGTATCCCACTTCCATCGTGCGTTCTGTCTTGAAGATGGGCAGACAGACGTACTCAGAGGACCTAACATAGCCGTCATTTCTCCTTTGCTAATAAAACTTTCTTCGATCTGTTTATTCCTGGATACCAAGACCAACTTCCTACTGAGTAACCAAGCACCCCTTGGAGTGCTGTGCAGTAAGGATTCATGCCAAAGGTGTATCCAAATGAGTTGGAAATTATTTTAAAATGCAGTTTCTGATTCAGTGGTTCTAGAGTGGATTCTCAGACTATGTGTTTCTAACAAATTCCTGGGTGATGTCAATGCTGCAGGTATGAGGACTGCATTTTGAAAAGCAAGGATACAGAAAAGAGATTAATCTGGACAATAGAAACTTATGATATTTATTGGTGTTATGATACCTACCAAATCAGGCTCAAAGCTAGACCTGCAAATACAACTCAACTTAAAGGCACATATTTTCGATCAGGACTTTCAGAAGTTCTAAAAACTTCTTCTATTACAAAACTTCATAGTACCATCCTACTTTGAGTATTGTTTTTAACTCCAGAATAGCATATGTCACTAAAGAAGTAATGGAGGCATTATTAAGAGAGAAGTCTGACCTCTAGCAATTTAGTCATCAGGGCCTTATCACACTGTTTTCATGTGAGTTCTTAGTACCCAATGGTTGCAGCTTCCACAGTAATTACTTGCTTTGTGTTAGACAGAACCAGGTTTTACGTATCCTGTACCAAGGTTATCATGAGAGTACTCCCTAAATTCAACAGGAGTGAAACAGAGAAATACCAAAAGACCGGAAGTAGTGCAAATTACCTGAGTGAAAAAAGAGCTCAAAAGTTTTAGAAGAAGAGGAGTTCAGTTATCACCGGAGAGCTTTTTCTAAAAGCTCAGGAAATGCATAATCATAGAGGGTTATAACTGCCTTTTTCTAAAGAACTGAGGGGAAAATGTTGACCAATAAGTTTTGACTGCAAATCCCACCCATGAAATGGGGAATCCCTAGCGCCTGCCCAATTCTCATTGAAGTTTGCTCAACAAAATCCTCATCTGGCCCCCCATCCTTTTATTATCTCATCACTTTGTTTCTTTCCACTTTGGCTTCCATGAAGACAGGAGATGGTGAACTCCAGGCTCACCAACACAAGTCCAAAGTGTGGCCTTACCTTCTCCTTGTGATGGACACAATGGTCCCTGTCACATTTCCCCTTCTTTATTTTATTTCTGTGTTACCTGCTGGCCCCAGGCCCCTTGTCTTTCTTCCATCAAGCCCTCTTACAAATGCCCATCGTTAATCCATCAAACAGTGCCTGGGCAGCTGGGGGTGCCTAGAGGAGCCACGATCACTAGGTTTTGTTTGCTTTTTGTTTCTCTTATTTTGTCACCAGTTTAATTTTCTTTTTTCCTGTAAGACCAGGAAAGTGCCCTTTTCTCCTTCTTTTCTCAGTTCAAGTACTTAGCTGTTGCTTTGTGGTCCCTGAGATAACTATTAGATTTTTTTCCATCCTCCTTCAAAATATTATGAAGAATAGAGATAATGGTTGACAAAGTCATTTGAAATGCTGAAAATCTCGATTCAGTGTAAAATAGCTGTTTAAGTCATGGCTTATAAAGAACAAAACAACGAGCTGGGCTCGGTGGCTCAGCCTGTCATCCCGCGCCTTTGGGAGGCTGAGGTGAGTGGATTGCCTGAGCCCGCGGGTTCGAGACCCGCCTGGGCAGCGAGACCTCATCTCTACAATAAATCAAAAAATCAGCCGGGCATGGTAGCGCATGCCTGTAATTCCAGCTACCTGTGGTGGCCGGGAGCGGCCACTGCACTCCAGTCTGGGCGACCGAGTGAGATTCCAACTAAAAAAAAAAAAAAAAAAGAATAAAACAACGATGGAGCAGGTTTCCAGCGTACCGAAAATGGTAGTGTTTTGTTTCTCTGGAAAAAGTCCTGCACAGTTTTTCCTTCAAGAAAAGTGTATAGTTTTTATTGCACTTTGGAATATCCTAGGACCAGACTTTTTAAAAAGCAGCCTCATTTAAGAGCTTTTAGCTTTACGAGAACCTACCATTGCATAGACATGGATCCCTTTATTTTTCAGAAGATGGTCAGCAGAGGGTAACCACGTTATTTCTTCATCCTGTGAGAGCCTCATTCCTAGAAAAGCCGAGGTCCATCTTCCAATGTGCAATTCTAGCTTAATAGGGAAGTTATATCACTGCTGACAGTCTTGTCCTTTCTTAATAAATCCTGGGAGTTTTCCCGCAAGGAATATTCATTTTCCTTCAGACTCGTAGTGACCATTAAGATGCACCAGTAAAGAATCCATGGCTTTTAGTGTCTGACACTATTTCTTCTAGTTTAAGAATTTTAAGGAAAAAATACTGCAGTGAAGGGTATATTTTTATTAGCAACGAAATAGTAGACATAGTTTTTAGTTTTTAATGAATAAGAGTTATTATAAAGATTTGCCAAATAAATTCTATCAGAACTGATCTATAGATCCAATACAATCCCTATCTCTAAGTAGGTTTGAGGTTTTTTTGTTTTGTTTTGTCTTTCGGGGTTTTTTTTGTTGTTGTTGCAGAAACTGACAAGCAGATTCTAAAATGTATATGGAAATGTGAAGAATTCAAAAGAGCTAAGTCACTCTTTAAAAAGAATAAATTGGAGGATTAATACACTTCTTGATTTCAAAGCTTAACAATAAAGCTATAGTAATCAAGATAGCATAGTACTAACATAACAACAGACATACAAGAAATCAATGGATGAGAATTGAGATTCCAGGAAAAAAAAAATCCCTTATTTTCATGGACAATTTGTTTTTGGCAAGGGTGCCTATACAGTTCGGTGGGGAAAAGATTGTTCTCTACAAATGCAAATAGAGTTAGGTCCTTATCTCGCTCTACACATAAAAATTAACTCAAATGGATATAGGCCTAAATGGAAGATCTAAAGCTATAAAATAGAAGAAAATACGGAAGAAACACTTCGTGGCCTTGAGTTAGGCAAAGATTTGCTGATTTTGACACTATGAGTATGATTAATAAATGAAAAATAATAATAAATTGGACTTCACTAAGTTAAAAGATTTCACACTTCAAAAAGCAGCCATTAAAAAAATGAAAAGGGTAAACATTTTACCAAAGATTCACAAACGGCTAACATATACATGAAAAGATGCCAAAATTATTAGTCATTAGAGAAATGCAAATTTACAACAAAAATGTGATACTACTACACACGGACTAGAATGAGTTAAATGTAAAAAGTCTGACTTCATCAAGGGTTGGCAATAATGCTTTGCAATGAGATCTCATCCATTGCTGATGAGAGTGTAAAATGATACAGTTCACTTTGGAAAATAGTGTAGCAGTTTCTTAAAAAGTTAAACACACCTACCACATCACCTAGTCATTCAACTTGCACCCAAGAGAAATAAAGCATATGCTGGAACAAAGTCTTATACATGAACTTTCATGGTAGCTACGTCTGAAATAGACAAAAACTCAAGGGAGAATCAAGCATCCATTGAAAGGCAAATTAATAGAGTGTGCTATATCCATACAATGAAATGTTATTCTGCAATATAAAAGAATGAACTATTGATACGTACAACCAACACAGATGAATCTCAAAATAATTATCTTGAGTGAAGAAAGCCAAATAACAAGAACATACTACGTAACGCCACACATAAAATCCCATAAGATACAACTAATCTATAGCAACAGAAAGCACATCAGCGGTTGCCTTGGTATAGGGGCAAGGAACTAGGGGAAGGGACTATAAATGTGTCCAGAGAAACTACTGGAGATGATGACTATGTTTATTATCTTTGACATTGTCAAAATGTATTAAAGTGCATATATTTTGAGTTTTTAAAAACTGCCGAATAGCTAAGAATCACATTTTGTTAAATTCAAATGTTAAATAAAAGACACATGCTTAATTATGAAAGAGGAAAACTTTATTTATAGAAAAATGTCTCTATCAATGGAAACAGGTTTTTAGAATGTATCTGGGACCGGTCAGAGGTGGTGGGAAAAAGGAGACAGCAGTGACACAGTGTGGAGAATGGGTCAGACCAGAGGTGGAATTGAGTCATGAAAGAACAGGAAGAACCATGTGGCTGAAAATGACAACAGAGGGGAACCAGTGAGGTCCAATCTCACCCTCAATCAATAAGTAAGTGAGCCACTAAGGAAAGGTGGCTTTTCCCATTTCTTTCTTTTTTCTTATCTTAAAGACGTGGGGTGCAATTCAGGGTTAGCTATACAAATGGTCATTGCACAGGTAAAGTTTGGGCCTCACTTTGGTCCCCACTTCGCCTGGTTTGAGATCAGGTACCTTTATTGAGGAAGTGTGCCCCCGTTCCCTCTCCTGGCAGTTTCCCATTACCGCCAATCCCTTTCTTACGGTATTAGGAAATTGCTTGGGGTCCACTTATGAGTGAAAATATGTGGTACTCAGTTTTTTGTTTCTGTGACAGACCACTTAGCATTACAGACTCTGAGTTCATCCAAGTTGCTGTGAAGTTCATAATTTTGTTCTTCTCTATGCTGCATAATATTCCATCATGTAGATGTACCCCTTTTTCTATCCAAGCCTCTTTTGATGGGCAGCACAGTTGGTTCCATGTTTTTGCCATTGTGAATAATGCTGCAATACACATGTGCGTGCAGATATCTTTTTCATAGAGTGATTTGAGTTCCTCCGGGTAGATTCTCAAAAGGAGGATTGCTGGGCTGTATGGAAGGTCGATTTTAGGATCTTTTAGGCATCAACAAACTGTTTTCCACAGGATTTGTACTAGCTTATGCTCCCACCAATGGTGTAGAAATTGTCCCGTTTCCTTTCATGCTCTCTCGCATCTGTACTTGTTTGAGTTGCTGATGATGGCCATCCTGACTGGAGTTAAGTGGTATTTGTGTAGTTCTAATGTGCATTTCTTTGATGGTTAGAGAGTCTGAGCATTTTTCCATGTATCTATTGACTGCTCTTATGTCTCCTTCAGAGACATGTCTGTTCATATCTTTTGCCCACATTTTTTTTCTTTAAAAAATTTTGATTTTAAAGATGTGGGGTACCATTCAGGGTTAAGTATACAAATGGTCATTGTACAGGTAAAGTCTGGGCCTCACTTTGGTCCCCACATTACGAGGTTTGAGATCAGGTACCCTTACTGATGGAGTGTGTCCAACTGCTCCCTACCCTGGCAGTTTCCCACTACTGCCAGTTCTTTTCTTATAGTATTATAATTGTCACTTATGAGTGAGAGCATGTGGTACTCAGTTCTTTGCTTCTTTGATCACTAAGTATGACAGACACTAAATCCATCCAAGTTGCTGAGAAGTTCATAATTTTGTCCTTCCTTATCACTGCATAATATTCTATCATGTATATGTACCACATTTTTTTATTCAGTCCCCTTTCGATGGGCAGCATGGTTGGTTCCATGTTTTTGCTGTTGTGAACAGTGCTGCCATAACCATGTGTGCGCAGGGATCTTCTTTGTCAAATGATCTGAGTTCCCCAGGTATATTCCCAAAAGGGGGAACTCAGATGGGCGGGGGCTGAATTTGGGATCTTTTAGGAATCATCACACTGTTTCCCACAGAGGCTGTACTAGTTTACACTCCCACCAACAGTGTAGATGTGTTCCTTCTCCAGCATCTGTTGTTTTTTGAGTTATTGATGATGGCCATCCTGACAAGTTAGGTGGTTTCTCAGTGTGGTTTTAATTTGCATTTCTTTGAGGACTCATGAGGCTGAGCGTATTTTCATGTATCTGTTGGCTGCTCGTATGTCTTCAGTTGAGAACTGTCTATTTATATCTTATGCCCACTTTTTAACAGGACTGCTTGTGCTTTTCTTCTTTGGGCATGATTGAGTACCTTGTAGATCCTGGATGTTAGACCTTTGTCAGACATACAGTTGGCAAATATTTTTTCACAGTCTGTGGGTTGACTCCCCACTCTCTTGGTGTTTTCTTTGGCTTTGCAGAAGCTTTTCACTTTGATGAGGTCCCACTTGTCTATCTTATCTCTTATGGCATGGGCACTTGGGGTTTTGGGGTTTTTTTTTTTGTTTTTGTTTGTTTGTTTGTTTTTGAATTGAAGTCTCACTCGGTTGCCCAGACTGGAGTGCAGTGGCCGTTCCCGGCCACCGCAGCCTCGCCTGCTGGGCTCCGGCAATCCTTCCACCTCAGCCTTCCGAGTAGCCGGAATTACAGGCATGCGCTACCACACCCGGCTGATTTTTTGATTGATTGTAGAGATGAGGTCTCGCTGCCCAGGTGGGTCTCGAACCCGCAGGCTCAGGCAATCCACTCACCTCAGCCTCCCAAAGGTGCGGGATTACAGGCTGAGCCACCGAGCCTGGCTTAACTTGGGGTTTTGATCATGAATTGGTAGCCAGTTCCAATTTCCATAAGGGTGTCTCCATCGTTTTCTAGTTTCTTATATTTTGAAGTATTACGTTTAGGTCTGTGATCCATTTAGAGTTGACTTTTGTGTATGGTGATAGGTAGGGGTCCTTTTTTAATCTTCTGATGTGGTCAGCCAGTTTTCCCAGCACCATTTAGTGAATAGGTTCTCCTCTCCCCAGTGGTCATTGTTGGAGGCTTTGTCAAAGATGAGTTGGTTTAGAAATTGAGGTTTTGCTTCCAGAATCTCTCTCCTGTTTCATTGGTTTATGTGCCTGTTCTTGTACCACCACTAGGCTGTTTTGATTATTGTAGCCTTATAATAAAGTTTACAGTCTGGAAGTGTGATAACTCCCACTTGGTTTCTCCTGCTGAGAATTGTTTTGGCTATTCGTGGTTGTTTATGACTGTATAAGAATTTCTGTATTGTTTCCAGGTCTGAGAAGAACAATGTTGGTATTTATTGGGTATTGTATTAAATCTGTAGATTGCTCTGGGTAGGATGGACATCTTAACAATGTTGATTCTTCCAATCCACGAGTATGGAATATTTTTTCCAGTTGTTTGTATCATCTTTGATTTCTTTGAGCAATGTTTTGTAGTTTTCCTTGTAAAGGTCTTTCACTTCTCTGGTCAAGAAGATGCTGAGGTCGTTCATTTTTTTGGTCACTATTGTGAATGGGATTGTGCTTTTTATTTGGTTCTCTGCCTGTTTGTTGTGGGTGTATAAGAATGCTACTATCTTTGCACATTGATTTTGTACTGTGAGACTTTGCTAAAGTCCTTTATCAATGCAAGAAGGTTTTTGATAGACATCTTGGATTTTCGAGGTATAGAATCTTATCATCAGTAAAGAAGGATACCTTGACTTCCTCTTTTCCTACTTGGATACCCCTGATTTTCTTCTTGATTGCTCTAGCTAGATCTTCCAACACTCTGTTGAACAAGAGGGGTGAAAGTAGGCAGCCTTGTCTTGTTCCAGTTTTCAGAGGAAATGCTTCAAAATTTTGCCCATTTAGCAATATGTTGGCTGTGGGTTTATTGTAAATGGCTCCTACTATTTTGAAGTATGCTCCCTCTATACCTTGTTGTTAAGGGTTTTTATCAAGAAGGGATGCTGGATTGTATTGAAAGCTTTTTCTGAACCTAATGATATAGTCATGTGATTCCTATTTTTATATCTTCTGATGTATTTAATTACATTTATAGTCTTGCAGATGTTAAACCAGCCCTGAATCCCAGGAATGAAGTCTACTTGGTCATGGTGGATGATTTTTGAGACGTGTTGCTGGATCCAATTTTAAAGAATCTTGTTGAGTATTTTTGCATCTATGTTCATTAGGAATATTGGTCTTTAGCTCTCTTTCTTTGTTGAATCTTTACCTGGTATGGGTATCAGTGTGATGTTAGCTTCATAAAATGATTTGGGAAGAGTTCTGTCTTTCTCAGTTGCTTAGAATACTTTCAGTAGGATTGGTATTAGCTCCTCCTTGTATGTTTTGTAGAACTCTGCTGGAAAGTCATCTGGTATAGGACTTTTTTGAGGGGGGTAGTTTACTTTTTTCCTGGGTTGTTATTGGTCTATTTAATGTATCAATTTCTTCTTGTTTCAAACTTGGGAAGTTGTGTGATATCAAAAAATTACCCATTTCATTTAGGTTTTCAAGTTTGTTTCTATATGAGTGTGCATAGTAATCTCTAATAAGTTTTTGTATTTCTTCAGGGTACATTATGATTTGATCTTTTGCATTTCTGATTGTGTTAATTTGGGGTTTTTTCTCTCTTTTCCTTGTTCAATCTGGCTGGGGTCTGTCAATCTTGTTTATCCTTTCAAAGAACCAGCTTTTTGTTTTGTTGATCTTTTTTCTATATTTTTGTCTTCTGTGTTCTGTATTTGGGCTTTTATTTTGGTAATCTGAATTCTTCAGATGAAGGTAGGGTTTTAGTGGTCTTGTTTTTCCATCTCCCTTAGGTGATTTGCTAGGTTGTTAACTTGTGATCTTTGCATTTTCTTGATGTGTGTTCATAAATAAATGAATTCCACTCTTAATACTGCTTTCATGGTATCTCAGGGGTTTGGTAAGATGTGTCTATTTTCATTTGTTTTCAGAAATCTTTTAATATCTGCTTTGATTTCTATGTTGACCCAGGAGTTGTTCAGCATCACATTGTTTAGCGTCCATGTCTTTGTGGTAGCTTTGTTGGTGCTGACATTTCTTTTTGTTCCACTGTGGTCTGAGAAGTTGCATGGCAGTATCTCGATCTTATGGAATTCGTTTATGCTTGTTTTATGGCCGAGGATGTGGTTGATCTTGGAGTTCTGTTCCACGCGGTAATGAGTAGAACATGTATTCTGTGGTTATTGGGTGGAGTGTTTTGTAGGTATCTATTAAGTCTGTTTGGTCAAGTGTCAAGTTGAGGTTCTGAATCTCCTTATTGATTTCTTGCCTAGATGATCTAACTAGGGATGTCAGTGGGGTATTTAAGTCCCCAGCTATGACAGTGTTTGAATCAATGTCTTTGTTTAGTTTGTGTAGAAACTGCTTTATAAAGGCTGGTGCTACTGTGTTGGTGCATATATGTTTAGGATGGATATTTCTTGTCGATGGATTGACCCTTTTATCATTATGTAGTGACCGCCCATATCTTTTCTAGTTTCTGATAACTTAAAGGATATTTTGTCTGATAGTAAGATTGCAACTCCTGCCTTCTTTTGTGTTCCACTCACCGGATAAATTGTTTTCCATCCTCTTCCTTTGAGTCTGTGAGTGTACATTCTGGTGGGACGAGTCTCCTAAAGACAGCATATTGTTGCATTGTTTCTCTCTGTCCAGTTTGCCATTCGGTGTCTTTTCAGTGGTGCATTCAGTCCATTCACGATCAGGCTACTTATTGAGTAGTGAGAGTTTATCCCTGTCCTGAAGTTTGTCTAGTATTTTTTCTACTTTTTTTTTTTGATATTTGGATTGATATATGTGTTTTCAATCTTTTTCCTGTGTTCTTGGAAAAAGTTTGATCATCATTTTTTTCCTTTCTTCTGTGTTTAATATATTCTTAAGTATTTCTTATAGAACTGATCTGGAGGTGGGGTAAACTCTTATGGATTGAATGGGAAAGATTTTAATTCTCCATGGTTGATGGAGCTTAGTTTAGTTGAGTAGGAAACTTTTGGTTGGAATTGTTTGTCTTTAAGAACTTTGAAGATTGGACTCCACTCTCTTCTTGCCTATAGTATTTCTGTAGCTAACTCTATTGCTATTCTAACTGGTCTTCCCTGGTAAGTAGTCTGACCTTTCTCTCTTGCTGCCCTTAGGATTTTTTCTTTTATACCTACTTTGTGTAAGGGAATTATTACGTGTCTAGGAGTTGGTCTTCTCATTTGATGTCTTGCAGGGGTTCTCTGAATCTCTTGTGTTTGAACAATCATGTCTCTGATTAGATGAGGGAGGTTTCCTTGGATAATTTCATGGAATGTTTGTTCCAGGGTGTTCTCTGTTTCTCTATTTCCCTTAGGAATGCCAATTAATCTTAGGTTTGTTTGGCCTCTTGATATAATCACACATCTCTTGGAGGCTTTGTTCTGTCATTTTAAGCTTCTTTTCAATTTTTTTTAACCTTTTGGGTTAGTTCCATATTTTGGTCCCCAAGCTCTGAGATACTTTCTTCTGCTTGGTTAATTCTACTCTCCATGTTTATCTGTTTGTTATTTATTTCATTTACTGTATTCTTTACTGACATCATCTCAGCTATCAACTCCTTTATTCTTTCCTCTGTCTTTTCTCATTTCTATTCACTGTCTCTATTAATATCTTGATCTCTGGGTTTGTGTTTTGGGACCAGTCATTCTGGGGGCTCTTCGTTGTTTGAGTTCCAAAGTCTGTATTCCCAGGAGCTGTCTTCCCAGGAGTCTGTATGGGACCTGTATTATTCCTTTGATTCTTCTTGTGATGGTTTTCCTTCTCCATACCCCTTTCTTTAATTCCATTGCTCAGTGACGGGAGAGAGCTTTCACTTCTGTTTGCTCAACCCCCTCTTCTTCCTTATGTAGATCCTCCATATTTGTTCAATTATGATGTCAGACTGGGGATGAAGAGTTGTGCTTTTTGCAGTTTTGAGATTTGATGAAGGCGTGATGAGGGGAGCTGTGGTTCAGAAGCTCTCTGGAGATCACAGTATCCACCGACAGGTATGTGGGCCCCCTGCAACCCACCTCCTGCCACCTTACAGTTTTTCCATGTGGTGGTGGCATAGGTATGCTCCCTGAGAGCAAAACGAGATAAGTAAAAGGGGAAGAAGAGAAAAACGAAGAAGGTGGTAAAGGAAGATGAAGAGAGAGGAGAAGGAGAAGGAAAACAGATAGGCACACCAACTAACGAACAAACAAAGAAGCAAAAACATATAAACATGCAAACAAAAAACCTAATGATGCACTCACTCTCAAAAAATCCCCGTACACAAACAGAAAAGCATAAAACACGAAAAAAAGTACTAAAACATAAACAAAAAAACAGAGAAAAAAAGAAAATTTAAAAAACAGCTTCCTTTGTGGCCGTTTTTTGAATTTCAGGTTTCTTTCCCAAACACTGCTGCTGCTCCTGGCTGTGGCTTTGGTAAAGAGCAGACTCTGGTCTCCAGCTCCTCCCCTCCACTCTCAGTGCAGGTCAATCTGGTGGCTCTTAGCCCCATGGGCTGTTGTGGGTGGAGGGTGAATCAGATCCTGACTCAGTCAGCTCGTCCACAGCTGCTGCTGTTGCTGCCAAGTCCCCCACTCAGGCCTGATATGTCTGTGCCTGGTCCAGTGTGGGGGTCAAGCATTCGTCTCTCTGTGTTTGCTCCTGAAGTTTCCTCTCTGGATCAGTGATGGTCGATTCCAGGGAGGGTGCAGTGATTGTCTCTGGGCCCCAGGTTAGATACTGAACAGAGCCAAAGGTGCCGGTGCAGGTCTCTACCCGTCCCAGGTAGAAGAAAATGGCAGCAGTCAGTGTCTCCTCACCAGCAACAGGGCTCAGCTCCAGATTTCCTCACCATGCCCTCTCCACAGTTTCCTCTGCTAGTGCCCAGCCCATTGCCATGGGCAGTGGTGTCTTTGCCCACTTTTTAATAGGGATGTTTGCTTTTTTCTTTTCAGCATGTATGAGTTCTTTGTAGATCCTAGATGTTAGTCCTTTGTCAGATACACAGTTGGCAAATAATTTTTCCCAGTCTTTGGGCTGTCTCCCCATTCCCTTGATGATTTCTCTTGCTTTGCAGTGGATTTTCAGTTTGATGAAGTCCCACTTGTCTCTCTTATCTCTTATGGCATGGGCACTTGGAGTTTTGTTCAGAAATTGGTAGCCAGTTCCTATTTCCATAAGGGTGTCTCCTTCATTTTCTAAGGTTCTTATAGTTTGAGGTTTTACATTTAAGTCTTTGATGCATTTAGAGTTGTTTATTGTGTATGGTGATAGGAGAGGTCTTGTTTTAATCTTCTGCATGTGGTCAGTTAATTTTCCCAGCACCATTTACTGAATAAGTTCACCTCTCCCCAGTGGTTGTTGGTGGAGGCTTTGTCAAAGAGGAATTGGTTGAGAAATTGTGGCTTTTCTTCTGAAATCTCTATCCTATTCCATTGCTCTATATGCCTGTTCTTGTATTAATATCAGGCTATTTTGATTGTTATAGCCTTATAATAAAGTTTAAAATCTGGAAGTGTGATCCCTCCCACTTTGTTTCTTTTGCTGAGGATTGTTTTGGCTATTTCTGGTCATTTATGTTTCCATATAATTTTCTTTATTTCTAGGTATGAGACAAATGATACTGGTAATTTAATGGGTATTGCATTAAATCTGTAGACTGCCTTGGGTAGGATGGACATCTTAACAATGTTGATTCTTCCAATCCATGAGCATGGAGTATTTTTCCAGTTTGTGTCATCTTTGATTTCTTTGAGCAGTGTTTTCAAGTTCTCACTGTAAAGGTCTTTCACCTCTCTGGTTAGGAAGATGCCAAAATATTTCTCTTTTTTGTGGCTATTGTGAATGGGATTGTGCTTTTTATTTGGTTCTCTGCCTGCTTGTTGTTGGTGTATAGAGTTGTGACTATGTTTTGCGCATTTATTTTATACCCCAAGGCTTTGCCGAAGTCCTTTATCAGTACATGGAGGTTTTTGACAGATTTTCTTGGGTTTTTAAGGTATAGGATCATGTCATCTGCAAAGAGCAATAACTTAACTTCCTCTATTCCTATTTGGATACCCTTGATTTCCTTCTCTTGTCTGATTGCTCTAGCTAGGACTTCCAACACTATGTTGAACAGGAGGGGTGAGAGTGGGCAACCTTGTCTTATTCTGGTTTTCAGAGGAAATGGTTTCAATTTCTGTCTGTTTAGCAGTATGTTGGCTGTGGGTTTCTTGTAGATGGTTTTTACTATTTTGAGGTTCCACTTAGATCTAAGTGTTCGAGGGTTTTTATCAAGAAGTGATGCTAGATTTTATTTAAAACTTTTTCTATGTCTAATGATATAATCATGTGGTCCTATTTTTATATCTTCTGATGTATTTAATTATGTTTATGGTCTTACAGATGTTGAACCAGTCCTGCATCCTGGGGATGAAGCCAACTTGGGCATGGATGATTTTTTGAGATGTGTTGTTGGATCTATTTCATTAGAATCTTGTTGAGTATTTTTGCATCTATGTTCATCAAGGAGATTGGTCTGTATTTCTCTTTCTTTGTTGGATTTTACCTGAACTTCTCCCATTTCTGAAGCTTGTTGACTGTTCATGATTTTTTTTGGTCTGCCACTTTCTGATACCTGCTCACATACTAGCATACTATGTAATCCAGACTAGAACACATGTCACTTTGCCAGTATTACAAAGGAAGGTGAGTGTTAAATGTTTGTATCTAGAGAGGCTGGTGGCTACCATTTTGAACAGCAAAGATATGGAACATCTCCACCATTGTAAAATGTTTTATTGGAAAGTGCTTGTCTATTGCAAATATGAGGAAATATGATGTCATGTGATTTGAATGCCACAATATGAGATTGAAAGTGGATTTAAAATTTAATCTGAAACAAGCAAATTAACTTCTCAATATCAAAAATATTTAAACAGTATAGAGTACATTTATTTAGTCAGGAAATCATATCATATAAAAGCATCTTAGTCCAGATTCCAGCACATAGTAAGTACTCAGTAAATGTTGTCTCCATACCTCTGGTCTGAATTATTCTCCACTTTGTGTCACTGTTGTCTCCTTATAAGGAAGTCTTTAAAATTTTGCTACTGTGAATGAGAAACTGAATTTTGCATTTAATTTTATGTAACTTAATCATAATTAATTTAAATTAAAGCAAAAACATGTGGATAGTGACTACTACATGGGACATCAAACATTCAGAGAGCAACGTTTTCCTTGGTGAGAACTGTGAAGTTTCTTTCAACTCCTCACTTTCTCTTCAGTCTAGCATCTTTGTTTCTCTTCAGCCCCTATTTATTTCTCATAATGTTATTCCTAGACATCACAAATCATGGAGTAAAGACCTCTGAAAATGATCTCTTAGCAATAAGAAAATTAGCAAAAGCTGTGAGGACCAACTTTTTCAGAACTCTGGAAATCAACAAAAGGATTATAGCAGTGCAAGGAACACTTATTCAATAAGACAGCTGAAAGTCAGTGAGAACAATGAGCTCTGTGGTGTTTTAACTTGCCTATCCCCATCCACACCTGTCTAGCACCACATTAGCCTTGAAAAACATTGCCTGCAACCACAGTGAAAACCAGAAGCCTGGAAGGAATTGAAGGGGAGTAGAATTGTGTTGAAACACAAAGAGTCTTTCACAGATAAATGTCTTTTTTTTTTTTAAACTGTCTAGTAGTTTTCTAAAAGACCCCTTTTGCAAGGTTGTTCTTACCTGTTTCAGATCAGATCTTACCCAGTCTGCAAGCTCTTTCCAAGGGTATTTGCCCAAAACAGCCAGAAATTTTTTATTTTTGTTTTCTTTTCTTTTCTTTTAGCTTTCCAGCTGCCTAGGCAATGGATAACAGTAGGGGCAAACAATAAGCTAACAACAACAAAAACCATAAAAGAAGTATCTTGGGAATGAGACTCTCATGGAGCTTTGAAAAGCTTCAATAGATATTATTAGGAATACAAAAGATCCTTGATACCAAGAGCTTAAAGTACTTATTTCAGATGAAACAACTGGAAAATATTAAGACCAGTGTCAATCTTATATCTTGATGTTCAAACCACATCAAACCATGATGTCTCACATGCATGCTAGACCACCACCATCCAGAAGGGTTGTATGTATATCCAGCACAGTGCACATAATAAAAAAAGACAGAGAAATTTCTATTTCTAGACTTGAGCTGATCTTGAGGCTCTGTGCAAGTATGAAGTGAAGGTTAAAACAGAGTTATCAAATGCCAGGCTGAGTGTTAAAGAAATGCTTCAATATACATACAGAATCATTCAAGAAGTACTGAGAGAGTTAGCAGTTTCATGCATTTAAGTATAGCTGTATAATGATTAGTTAGCCATTAAACCAACAGAGCAGAGATTTTAGTGCACACACACAATTAAGAGGATAGACATTATATAATTAGTTCAGAAAAGTCACTAAAAGGACAAAATAAAATAAAATCACGACAGCAAACAGTAGCAATAACCTTTGAATGGGTGACAAAATTTAGTGTCCAGAGTTGCCATGTTATATTATTTAAAATATACAAATTTCAAGAAAAAAATTACAAAGCATTTTTAAAAACAAATAATGTTAGCTCATACTTAGCAAAAGCTATTAGTCAATAAAAATTATCCCTGAAAAAACCTAGACATGAACATAGTAAAGACTTTAAATAAACTATTATAAGTATGTTCAAGAGACTAAAAAAGTTCACATCAAGAAACTAAACATAAGTATGAGAACTATATCTCACAAAATAGAGAATGTCAACAAAGAGAAATCAATTATTTTAAAAAAGCAACTAGAAACTATTTCAGAAAAATACATTAGCTGAAATGAAAATGTGACTAGAGTAATTTGACATCAGATTTAAACAGGAAGAAAAAAGAACCAGAGAACTTGAAGACAGATCAATTGAGATTATTCAGCCCAAGGAACAGAAAGAAGAAAAAAAGGGAAGAAAAATGAACAGAGCCCCCAGAGACCAGTGGCACACCATGGAGCAATACAACATGCATAATAAAAGTCATAGAAAAAAGTTTAAAAAGGAGGGGGGCAGGAATGCATTGAAATAATAATGACCAAAAACTTTCCAAATTTGGTTTAAAAAATTAATCAGTTTTTTTTCCCCCAAGATAGCATGCCTCACCCATCTGAACATTGTGAAATAGTGTGGCAGGATCAACATAGCTAACCTCAATTCAAGAAAGAAAACAAATATTCAAAAGAATGGAAAAGAAGTGAACAAACAGCCCCTGTGATGGTGCTCTGCAGAGAAAAATGAATGTTGTGGAAGGGGGCTTAAAAAAATCTACAATGTCAAAAATTAGGCTAAGCATGAACTCAGCCTTTGCACACTTAAAAAAATTCCCTTCCTGGAAACTGGCAACAGCACCTGCTAGCTAGGTTAAACTGTTTAACAGCTTTTTTTTTTCGCTTCTGTGAACCCCTCTAGCATTATTTGAAAAGTACCCAGGCCTCCAGGATGCTGCGGTTTGACCCCCTTGGAAAGTCCCAATGTGGTTTTGCCCCATTAAAGCAAGCCCCTACAGCAAATGGGGGCCCTTGCTGTGTGACTTGCATGGCCAGCAACAAGCGACCACCAACCGGTTCTTGGCTCATAAACCTCTCCTTTTTATAACTTGTACTTTGGGTGTCGGTGTCTGTGAATTAAGCGCTTGGTCCCTATTTCAATGTGACCCCAGAACAAGAAATGAGACTGAAAACTCCCTAAGGCATGGGGGGGCAAAGAACCCAAAATTTATTTATAAAAAATTGTGAATTTATTCTTATATGTGTAAACTTCAGTCACCTTCAAAGTAGTCTCTGTTTGATGCAATTCACCTACCAAGAGACTTTGTCCACCACTCAAAACAGTTTTTGAACCCATCAGTTTTGATGCCTTTTAGTGCATCTGCTGCTTTTTGTTTCATATGTTCCACCTCGTCACAGTGTTTTCCTTTTAGAGCCTTTTTCTTTGGGGAAACAGGAAAAAAAATTCACTTGGGGTGAGATTGGAAGAAGAGGGAGGGTGGGGTACAGGGATCATGCCACTTTTGGCCAAAAACTGCTGATCAGTCAGTGCAGTGTGGGGGGATGTGCTCATAAATTGTCTATTATGAAATGGACAAATGTACCGAAAGACTCTAAAAAAAATCCACTGAAGCTGAATGCAGCCTCTCACAACAATGCTACCTGGTACATTGATGCCAATGAGTTCCTAGAACACTCTCCTAGTGGGAGAATCCTGTACTGCAAGGGGCTCACCCTCTAAAAAATAATTCTGATTTTGGGGGATCCCCTCTTGTATTTTTCAATTGGGGATCTGTTTAACCCTGGCCATGGCAGAACATTCCATTTCTCCTGAGCCCTGGAGCTGTTTCGGGGGAGGTTGAAAGTTGGTGAGAGTAAAGCCATATATGTTCTCCCAAATTTAGGGATCAGTGTCTTAGCAACAGCAACTGCTACGAGCATTTCAATTTACATTCAGAGGTAAGACTGCTGTCTCTGGAGCATGAAAGGGGACTTCCACAACCAGAGAAAGGTGAAGAGTGTAGAGATCAGCCTAGATTTTAGAGTCAGATCTAGGTTTTGCTCAGCCACAGTTTGGAGTGGTGGAGGGCCCACCAAGGCTATGTTTCCCTCCCAGGAAGAGAGCCTGGCAGATAGGGTCAGATCTGTGACCCAGAATCAGTCTCTGTGTGTCACTGCCTGTATATAGCCACCCTGTCACACCCCTCCAGGCAGTTGCACGAAGGGGCCCCAGCCACACTAAGAAACACCCAGAATAACAGCCTAAATGATAGGATTCCAGCAGCAGGCCCTGTCCTCCTGCTCTGGAACCTGCAGCCTGAGCAGAAGGAGAATTGCTGTAGCTGTGTTCCCTCACAAGCATCAGGTTCCACGGCCAACATCAGTTTTGCAACTGATCAGGGAGCACAATGGCTAAGAGCCTCAGCCTTTCTCCTGGGCCAGTTGGGTTCGTGAGGAAAGGGAGGGCTCCCTCTTATACATCTGGGAAACAAGCCTAAACAGCAAGAAAGCAGGAGGGACCTCACACCTCTGCACTTGAATCAGCAGCTGGAGCAGTAGGAGAGTTCTGAGCCTGTGGTTTTCCCCAGAGAGCAAGGCCTGAAGCCAGGGTCAGTTCTATGGCACAGAATTGGGCTACAAATATCACTGCAGGTGGCCACAGCCTGCCCCTCCAGTGTGTTGGGAAACTACACCCTCTCAATACTAAGGTTCAGGCGGCCACCACTTTTCTACACCCAGGCTAGTAGCCTAAGCCAACCCACCCTCCCTACACAGTGATCCTCATGTAATGAGGCCCCCATTGTTTCATGCTCTAACACACCCCATCACCAGGGTGTGATTAAGAGCCTGAGCCACCCCTACCCATTGCTATAGATTCCATGGTGTTTTGGGGCTGTCTCTGCTCAATGCTTAGGCATATCCCCAGATATCTGGAGCTTCTATTCTTCTGGACTAGGCATTTGGGCTGCCCGCCCCTTTCAAAGTAGAGCACTTGAGGCAGCAAAGGTCCCCTAACACCTCACCGAGGCCCAGCTCTGGGCACTCGGAGGCCATAAATGAGATCCTGCCTCGGGAACTGGTTCCAGTGCCTGTCATTGGTGGGTGCATAGGTAGGCCTGGCCAGTTTGGCCCTGTCCATCTTGGTTCTCCACTTTCTGGGGCTGAACTGGGAGCTAGGACCATAGTGCACTCTGCAGACTAGCTCACTGCTGAGACAACAGAGCACTTCTTTCAGTAAACAAGGAACAAGTAAATACTCATCCACATTGACAGTAGCCAGCTCTTAAACACATAGGCACCACCTGCTGGCCTGGAAGTTGAACATGTAACACAACAGGTAATTTGCTGACACTAGCATGCACCACCAAGGAACAAGACAAGCCTCCCAAGACCTCCACCACCCCAGCCCCACAGAGGGCAGCAAGCCTGCCTACATGCCTATTATATCCACTGCATCATTATTACAACCAATATTTGGGAAAGCCTACATGCACGGGCTATCTATATCAAAGGAGCTCATACAAATTAGCTGTAATAGTTTAGCCAAATGAGAAAAAGACACAGAACAACTCTGAAAGTATGATAAAACAGAGGGTTACACCAATAAACAAAGGAGCACATCAACTCTTCAATAACAGATTCTAACCAAAATGAAATGTCTGAAATGACAGATAACGAATCTGGAATACTGATTATAAAGAAGCTCAATGACATGCAAAAGAAAACTAATAACCAACACAGAGAAATTAGCAGGACAATTCAGCAGGTGAAAGGAGAGACTGACAATATTAAGGAAAAGAAAAACTAAAGAACTCAATGATGGAAATACAAAACACAATACAAAACTTTAACAATAGGCTAGACCAAGTGGAAGAAACAATCTCAGAGCTGAAAGACAGGTCCATCAAATTAAACCAGATAGGAATAAAGAGAAAAGAATTCAGAAGAGTGAGCAAAGCCTACAACAAATATGGGAAAATATGGGACTATTATAAAGTAAGCAAACCTATGGATCATAGCCATTCCAGAGGAAGAAATAACTAAAGTAAAAAGTATTCCAAATACATTTGAGGAAATTACCCAAGCAAACATCCCTGGTATTGGGAGAAATCTAGTCATTCAGATGCAAGAATTTTAAAGAGTATCTGTAAAATATACCACAAGAAGAACCTCAGCAAGAATTATAGTTGTCAGATTATCCAAAGTCAACATGAAATAAAATATCCTAAGAGCAGCAGGAAAGAAGCACTGAATTAATTATAAAGAAAAGGAATTAGACAGTAGCAAATTCTACAAGCCAGAAAAGAATAAGGATCTATTTTCAACTGTATTAAAGGAAAAAAAAGCCAATAACTTTATATCCAGCCAAACTAAACATCATAAATAAAGGCGAAATAAAGTATTTCTCAAACACTAAGGGGATTTTTTTGCCACTAAATCAGCTCTACACGTGATGATCAAAGGAGTTCTAAACTTAGAAACAAAATGACAACACTTGCTATCATTAAAAAAAAATCACATAATTTCAAACAGAGCATACCAAGTAATTACACATTTGAATCCCCAAGACAGCTTGCTTACTCTATGTCAGTAATGAATGTAAATGATCTATACACCCTATTTAAAGAATCAGAGTAGAAAACTAGATTTTAAAAAAAGACCCAACCATTCCCTGCTTTACAAGAGACTCACCTATTGACCAAGGCAGTCATAGACTTAAAGTAAATGAATGGAAAAAGATATATCAGGCAAATGGAAAACAAAAATGAATGGGAATAGCCATCCTCATATTAAATAACCCATGATTAAATTAAAAATAATTAAAGAAGACAAAGAAGTGCATTACATAATGATGAAGGGTGCAACTCAACAAGAAAATCTAACGATCTTAAACATATATGCAGTGCACACCAGAGCACCCAAATTCATGAAACAAACATTACTTGACCTTAGAAAATATATTGATAACAATACAATAATTGTAGGTGTTTTCAACACCCCACTGCCATCACTAGATAAGCCACTGAAAATGAAAATTAACAGAGAAATGCTTGGCTTAAACTAGACTGTAGACAAACTAGACCTAACAGACATCTATGAAACTTTCCACCCAACAACTGCAAAATATACATTCTTCTCATCTCTTCACAGAATATTTTCAAAATAGACCATGTGCTTGCTAATAAAGCAAGTCTTCATAAATTTTAAAACATCAAAATTATGCCAAATGTCTTTTTGAACCAAAATAGAATAAAATTAGAAATTAACACTAAGGGGAGCTCCCCAAACTACATGGAAACTGAACAACTTACTCCTCAATGATCCTTGGGGGAAAAAATGCTATTAAAATAAATGAAAATAGTGACACAACATACAAAAACCTCTGAGACAACAAAAACAGTACTGAGAGAAAAGTTTTTAACAATAAATACCTACATAAAAAAGAGAGATCAGAAATCAACAGATTAACCTCGCATCACAAGGAATTAGAAAAACAAGAACAATATAACCCAAAATTTAGCAGAAGAAAAGAAATAACAAAGATCGGAACAAAACTAAATGAGACTGAGCCTCCCCACCCTAAATACAAAGGATCAAGAAATCAAAAAAATATGTTCTTTGAATAAACAAGATTGACCAGACAGCTACCTAGAATAACCAAAAGAGAGAGAATTCAAATAAATTTAATCAAAAATAACAGAGGTGATGTAACAATCAATACCATAGAAATACAAAAGATTATCAGAGAACACTATGAATATCTCTATGGCAAAAAAAAAAAAAGGAAAACTTAGACAATCTAGATAAATTCCTGGAAATATACTACCTCCCAAGACTGAATCAGGAAGAAATAGATAACCTGAGTAGATCAATAACAAACAATGAAATTAAATCAGTATTAAAAAACCTTGCAACAACAACAACAAAAACACAGGAACAGACTAATTCACACCCAAATTATATCAGACATACAAAGAAGAGCTGGTACCAATCCTACTGAAGCTACTGCAAAAATTGAGGAAGAGAAAATATTCCCTAACTCATTCTATGAAACCAATATTAGACTGATACAAAAGCCAGCTGAGGTCACAACAAAAAAGAAACCTATAGGCCTATTTCCCAGATAAATATAGATGCAAAAATCCTAAACAAAATATTAACGAACCAAATTCACAGCATTTCAAAAAACTATTCACAACAACCAAGTAGGTTGTATTCCTGAGATGCAAGGGTAATTCAATATCTACAAATTAATAAATGTGATCTACCACATACACACAAGCAGAAATAAAAACCATATGGTCATTTCATTAGATGCTAAAAAAAGTCATTTGATAAAATTCAGCACCCCTTTAAAAAAAAATCACCAAACTAGGCATCAAAGGAATATACCTCAAAAAATTTAAGAGCTGCATATGATAAACTCATAGCCAACATCATGTTTAATTGGAAAGAGTTAAAAACATTTTTCTCTCAGAACAGGAACAAGATGAGGCTGGCAAAGTTGTTATATAATATAGAAATTAGGTTGGCATTAATCTTATCTAGACAGTTACATGTTAAAACCATAATTATAACTCCCAGAGAAACCACTAAGAAAATAATTCAAAAATACCTAGCAAGAGAAATGACAAGAGAAGGAAATTATTACTTTAGAAAATATCCATCTAACACATTGTAACAGTAGACAGGCATAAAATACAATCATAGAAAACAAATTGGAAAATGGCATATATAAATTGTACAGAATAAGTAATTATATTATAGTTAAATGCGTTAAAACATTTTTAAAAGGCAGAGAAAAGGAAATAAAAATGAAAGCACTATCAAACTATATGCTATCTACATGACACATTCAATTTAAAGAAACACATGGTTTGAAAATAAAAGGCATAGAAAAAGAGAAACCACGCAGTGACCCAAAGAAAGCTAGATTGTTTGTATTAATATTGGACAAAATAGACTTACTACCTTGTGGTAAGTGCAACAATAGCTCTGCTCCCCGGATTTTCACATTTTAGTCCCCAGAATCTGTAAATATGTCACCATGATTGGGAAAAGAGACCTCACAGGTGTGATTACATTAAGCATCTTAAGGTAGCAAAGAGAATCAACATCATAAAGAGTCTCTATGGTGAAAGGAGCAGGGATTGGAATGTGATACGTTGAAGACAGAGGAAAGTGCCATGAGTCAAGCAAAGCAAACGTGCAAAAGCTGGAAGAGGCGAGAAAAAAGATTCCACCCTAAAACTTCAACAATGAACACAGCTCAGCTAGTACCTTGATTTTATCCCATAATACTTCTACTCGACTTATGAGTTCCAGAATTGAAACATAGTAACACAGTATTTCTTTGTGCAGTTAAGTCTGAGTTGCTATAGAGATTTTAGCCAAAATTATTACTAGACTTATTTTATAATTATAAAAATGCAAATTATAAAATATCACCACACTCCCTAATTATATGAAACAACCAAACTCCAAAATAGATGAAACAAAAACTGATAGAATTGCGAAAAATATGCAATTCAACAATAATAGTTGGAGATGTCAATACACCATTTTCAGGAAAGAATAAATCAACTCAAAAGAATATAGAGAAAATAGAGTACTTGAATAGCACTAAGCCTCAAATATCTATAGAACATTCCACTCAGGAGTGGAATATGTATTCTTCTCAAGTGTAATTCTCCATATAGACCATATGCTAGTCTATAAAATATTTCAGTAAATTTTAAAAACCCACTAAATTATATAAATTATGTTGTCTGCACATGTGTAATAAAACTAAAACTCAAAAACAGGCACAAATGTTGGAAATTTACCAACATAAGGAAATTTCACCACACTCCCTAATAACCAATGTTAAGAAAAAGTCACAAGGAAATACTTCGATAGAAAATAAAAATAAAACTCAATATATAAAAACTTTTGAGATGCAACTTAAGCAACACTTAGAGAAGAATTTATAATTATAAACACATTAAAATGAGAAGAAAATCAGAAGTCAGTAATTCAACCTCTCATCTTAAGAAACTAGAAAAAGAAAAAAATATTAAAGCCATAGCAGGCAAAAATGAAGTAAGTAGTAATTATTATAGCAGAAATATATTAGAGGTCATAATTACAACATAGAAAACCTTCAAAACCAAAAGCCAGTTCTTTAAAAATGTCAACAAAATTGACAAAACACTAGATAGAATGTAGTAGATATTACTATCTACTTTGTACAAATAAAGAGGATTATAAGATAATTCTATGAACAACTGTAGATCAAAAAGTTAGATGCTGTAGATGAAATAGGTAAATTCTAAAAATACAAAAACTACCACAGTTTGCTAACAAAAAAATTAAAAATCCAAATAGACCTGTACTGAGTATAACATTAATTAGAGACATTCCACAAAGAAAAGACTAGAACCAGGAGCTTCACCTTGTAAATCCTGCCAAACATTTAGAGAACAATTAATACAAATTCTACATTATCTCTGTCAAAAATAGAAGAGTGAACACTTTCCAACCCATTGTATGAGGATAATAATACTCTAACTCCAAAAGCAGACAAAGACCACCCAAGAAATTGCACACTAATTTACCGTATTAATATGGATGAATAAAACTCTCAAAAAGTACTACCCCAAATCCAGCAACATAGAAAAAGATTGTACATTATGACCAAGCGGGATCTATTCCAGGAATGCAAGATTAGTGCAACATGTAAAAACCAAATAACTATTCACAAAAGTAAAAACATGGAATGAGCCCTGCTGCCCATCAAAAGTGTGCTGGATAAAGAAAAGGCAGTATATATACATGATGGAGCACTATGCAGGCATAAAGAAGAACAAAATCATGGCCTTAGCAGTAACATTAATGCAGTCTGAGGTCATCATACTAAGCAAACTGTCTCAAAAACAAAGAACTGAATGCCACATGTTCTCACTCATAAGTGGGGCGTGATCACTAGTCATATTAGCGCAAGGGTGAGATCAGCAGTTGTTGGGCACTGCCAGGGGAGGGAAGAAGAAAGGATGAAGGGGACACATGACAACACAAAGGGTACCTGGTCCACGACTAGGGGGAGTGAGGGCCACCAAGAGCCAAAACTTCACCTGCATGCAGTCTATTTATGTAGCAAATTCTCATTTGTACCATACAGCTCTATAATGAACAAATAAATGTTTAAAAAATCAACAGCTTATTGAAGTCGAGCCTCTCTCCTCAAAGGCAACGAGGCCTGACAATCAGCTGTGATGTGTCTTTGAACAGCCCTATCTCTAAGAAGCAGGCATAATTAGCCCTAAAATTAATATGAAAAAATCAAAGAATGCCATATACCTTACTGTTAATATAATATAAAAGCTACAGTCATTTCCATAGATACATAAAAGACATTTAACAAAACATGACCCTCCTTCATGATTAAAAAATCCTTCCTTGCTGATGATATGATCCTATACCTTGAAAATCCAAGAGAATCTGTCAAAAACCTGCTTGCATTGATAAAGGACTTTGGCAAAGTCTCAGGGTACAAAATAAATATGCAAAAGTTAGTAGCACTCCTATCACCAACAACAAGCAGTCAAAGACCCAAAATAAAAACACAGTCCTGGCAGGGCTTGGTGGCTCAGTCTGTAATCCCAGCTCTCTGGGAGGCTGAGGTGAGTGGATTGCCTGAGCCTATGGGTTCAAGACCTGCCCGGGCAACTTGGCAAGACCTCGTCTCTACAATAAATCAAAAATTAGCTGGGCGTGGTAGTGTGCGCCTATAGTTCCAGCTACTTGGAAGGCTGAGGTGGAAGGATCGCCGGAGCCCAGCAGGTTGAGGCTGTGGTGACCAGGAGTGGCCACTGCACTCCAGTCTGGGCGATGGAGTGAGACTCCAATTCAAATTAAATAAATAAAATAAAAGCACAATCCCATTCACAATAGTCACAAAAAAATGAAATACCTTGGCTTCTTCCTAACCAGAGAAGTGAAAGACCTTTACAATGAGAACTACAAAACACAGCTCAAAGAAATTCAAGAAGACACAAACCAATGGGAAAATATTCCATGCTCATGGATAGGAAGAATCAACAGTGTTAAAATGTCCATCCTACCAAAGGCAATCTACAGATTCAATGCAATACCCACTAAATTACTATCATTCTTCTCAGACCTGGAAATGACAATACAGAAATTCATATGGAAACATAAACAACCATGAATAGCCAAGATAATCCTTAGCAAAAGAAAAAAAGCAGGAGGTATCACACTTCCAGACTTCAAACATTACTATTAGGCTACAGTAATCAAAGCAGCCTGGTATTGGTTCAAGAATAGTAGTATAGACCAATGGAACAGGATAGAGATTCCAGAAGCAAAGTCTCAATTTCTCAACTAACTCATCTTGGACAAAGCCTCCAACAACAACCACTGGGGAGAGGAGAACCTATTCAGTAAATGGTGCTGGGAAAACTGGCTGATCACATGCAGAAGATTGAACCAGGACCCCTGCCTATCACCATACACAAACATTCACTCTAAATGGATCAAAGATCTAAACTTAAGACCTCAAACTATAAGAATCTTAGAAAACGCAGGAGATTGGAACTGGTAACCAATTCCTGAGCAGAACCTAAGTGCCCATACCATAAGAAATAAGATAGACAAGTGGGACCTCATCAGACTGATGACCTTCTGCAAAGCAAAAGAAACCATCAAGAGAGCAGGGAGACAGCCCACAGAATGGGAAAAAATATTTGCCAGCCATGTATCTGACAAAGGCCTAACATCTAGGATCTACAAGAAACTCAAGTGCGCGGAAAGGAAAAAAACAAACAGCCCATTAAAAAGTGGGCAAAAGACATGAATAGATACTTCTCAAAAGAAGATAGACGGGCAGCCAACAGAGACATGAAAAAGTGCTCAGCCTCACTCATCATCAGAGAAACACCAATCAAAACCACCCTGAGATACCACCTCACCCCAGTAAGAATGGCCATCATTAATAAAACAAACAACAACAGATGCTGGTGGGGATGCAGGAAAAGAGGAACGCTTGTACACTGTTGGTGAGAATGCAAACTAGTGCAACCTCTCTGGAAAACTGAAAACGTTGTGGTGATTTCTGAAAGAACTAGAAATTAACCTTCCATATGACCAAGCAATCCCTCTATTGGGAATAGTCCCAGAGGAACTCAAATCATTCTACAAAAAAGATACCTGCATATGCATGTTTATTACAGCACTAGTCACAATAGCAAAAACATGGAACCAAACGTGCTGCCCATTGAAACTGGACTAGATTTTTTTAAAATGTGGTACATATACACAATGGAATATTATGCAGCCATAAAGAAGGACAAACATATGGACTTTGCAGCAACTTGGATGGATTTAGAGTCTATCACACTCAGTGAATTATCACAGAAACAGAAAACTAAGTGCCACATGTTCTCACTCATTAACAGAGCTTGAATAATTATTGTAATACTATAAGAAAGGAATTGGCAATAGTGGGAAACTGCCAGGGGAGTGTGGGATTAGCAGTAGTGGGAAACTGCCAGGAGGGGGGGCACACCTCATCAACAAGGGTACCTGCATAATAAACATTTGTATACCTAAACCTGAATGGTACCCCACATCTTTAAAATAAAGCATTTTTTTTAAAGAGTGTGAAAGAAATTTGCTATAATAAAGTCTTTGTAAGTCCACTGGTGCTCAGTACCTCCTAGATAAATAGTATAATAGCTGAATTTTATCAGTGCAGAATGGAGACAAGACCAAGGCTAGACAAAACCTAAAGAGAGTATTTTATATCTGACTATTCTTTATGCATAATCTACTAGATACTTTTGGATTGCCATGTTCCTTTTTCAGTTTCTTTCTTTCTCTTTTTTTTTTTTTTTTTGAGTTGGACTCTCACTCTGACGCCCAGGCCACCGCAGCCTTGACCTGCTGGACTTAGGTGATCCTTCTGCCTCAGGCTTCCAGGTAGCTGGAACTACAGATGCATGCCAACATGCCCAGCTAGTTTTTGAAATTTATTATAGAGACGAGGTCTCACCAAGTTGCCCAGGCTGGTCTCGAACCCCCAGGCTCGGGCAATCCTCTTGCCTTGGCCTCCCAAAGTGCTGGGATTACCGCACCCGGCCCTTTTTCAGTTTCTAAGCAAGATGGTGCGCAAATAGCCACTGACAACAGCTGAAACACAGGAAGAGTCTCCAAGTGGGTATTCATCACACACAGAACAGCAAGTGGCCCGGAATTCAAGTAGCTCTCTCTTTAGACGGCAGTGGTGAGTAAAGGAAGATGGATGGACACTCTGGTGTGCTTCAGGAAAGCCACAGAAATTATAATGCTTCTCCAAAACTCTGATATTATCATATTGCCTGACTACAGAATTTTCTGTTCACAGATAATTGTTTATCTGGGATTATGAGTGTTCCTTGTGGTCAGAGTGTATCATCTACTTCTTTAGTTCCTGCTCTGTTCACTTTACCCAGAAAAGAGGAGGGATCTGTTACTGCCTGTTGGGTTTATGGCCGAAATTAATGTTGTATTGATGATGTGAAGCAATTGTTTTTCAAACTGGGGTTTGCAACTTCTATAACGTCTCTAATAACACAATAGTTCTAATTGTTTCATGTGTGTTTTCATAGTAGTCTAAAAATGACAATAGAATATTCAGAATCATTTTATGACCGCATAACATTAGAATCCTGACCCAGGTTGTGAGGGTCTGCTTTTGTCTTCTGACAGTACTTTTACTAAGTTGCGTGGACATCTCTGTAGCATAAACTGGCTGAAGCCAAGACTCCTGTGGGCCTGCAAGACCTCTGAGACTCACGCCTCCTCCTGTCTTCTCAACATCTGCTACAATGCCTGGCACATGATAGGTTCTGAGTCAAGATCCGATAATGAATTATTGATGAAACTAAATTTTAGTAGTCAGTACTATGTTTAGCTGGTGACTTTGTCATACATCCACTCGGCCAGGATAAACCACATCAGTCAGAATTCTCTTTCTTGCATGTTTTTAGTCAGGGTGGGTGCCAGGGAGTTTCTCATCGTATGTGCAGGACAGAAGGGAAGGGATAACCCACTTGTAATCCAAGTCCACTGTGACTGGTCTGCTGGCTCATGGTATCAGTGTAAGGCTGTGGCAAACCCTGCACCTGCCCCGTCTTCCTCTGGATCCTTCACATTCCTGACTCGGGCACACCTGTCTATTGAGCGCTGTGATAAGCAGTCCAGATTTCTCAAGGGCACCTATGTCACCAGGGTCAGAGGCAAGAAGAACTCATGTGTGTTTCCACCCATACTTAAGGGATGCCAGCCCATGCTGTGGTTTCCTGCCTTCCCATGATTGTGATCTGCTCTCCCTTACATCTGTCTTTCTCTCTGCCTGCCTGTCAGGTGGACTTCAAACTCCAGCATCAGAAGCAAGAACAGCGTTCCAGGGAATACACAATCGGCTTCCACAGTTGTGTGAGCCCGTTCTCAGCAATGAGTCCCTTTATCTCTCTTGGTGGTTTGTTTCCCCGCTCTGGTTGAACTGATACAGGCGTTGATGTATTACCTTCTCTTATCACCTGTTTTACTCTCGCCAGTTTTCCTGGGAGCGCCTGCAGTAATAAGTAAGCAATGAGGAGTTTTATGTTCCTGATTCCATAAAAAATTGCGTTTAGGCAGATTTTAATAACACTATAATCCTATCCTTATCTTCGACCAGACCAAACAATTTTAGAGAGTTATTAAGCTAGGTATGAAACACCCGTAAGGCCTGTTCAAATGCTTGGTGCACACACACACTTCTATAAGCACAATAGGACAGTCTCTGCCCTTGGCAGAGGAGCCTGGGAATTTCGGTTGCCTGAAATTCAACCAGCTCATCGTCCTGGCTTGCAAGCCCTGTTTTTTCCTTGGTGTGCTAATGGTTGTGTGGTTAGGGACCATTTCGAGTGACAGACTTTCAGTTGAGCAGAAACCATAAATTGACTCAAGCAAGGGTATTTTGCAGTGGCTGGGATCAAGAACCACAGGTCTGGATGTTATCTCACCTCAAAGCACCAGGCTCTGAACTCAGTATGCCAGTAGCTTTAGACAAGCCTCACAGTGACCAGGCTTTCCAAAGAAAAAGTTGACAGGCGGTGGGCTGCTGAACCCACCAAGTGAGGACCCAGTCTGCCAGAATATATAGTGTTCCTGCTCTGGGTTGAGAACAAGTTACTTTTCTATAAGTCAATATGAAGAAAGTAAAAATCCATCATAATCTGGAAAGTAAGCAATGATCAAATACTGAGACTTGAACCTTAGCATTCATTAAAATTAGCATGCAAGAATTGCTTACTGCCAGAATTTTGGTTAAGGACAGAGAATAATTATTCTTAATCAAGCCACAATGCTGTTATTAACATAATTTACCTTGCTTAAAGGAAAGGAGATTATTATTGAATTCAAAATACAAAAACATACTAAGTATAAAACAAGACCTGAGGCTATGTCTTTCCATTGTGAAAGCCAACACTGGCAGGACTGTTTTAACAGAACATAAGACATCAAATTAGCACAGCTTATTTGAATTGTATTGGTTGTGTGGTTTTGTATGCAATTCGTATGTTTGTTTTGTTTTCATAGCTCTATAGGAACTATGAATAAATTTAAATCAAAGTGTAAATCTCCACCTATTTTGTGCACGTTTAAGCAAGATGCAGTCTTGTGTCTTTCAGTTATGGGGATGTGTTCTGAGAAATACACCACTGGGTGATTTTATTGTGCGAACATATAGGTGTAAGTACATGGAGTGTACTTACAGAAACCTACTATCCACTAGGCTATCTGGTATCACCTAGTATTCCTAGGCTACAGATCTGTACAGCATGTTACTCTACTGAATACTGCAGGCAATTGTCGAACAATGCTAAGTATTTGTATCTAGACATAGCTAAGCATAGGAAAAATACAGTAAAAACATGGTCCAAATGATTAAAAATAGTCACCTATATGGAGCACTTACTATAAATGGAGCTTGCAGAACAGAAGATTATTCTGGGTGAGTCAGTGAGACAGTGGTGAGTGAATGTGAAGGCCTAGGACATTACTGTATACCACTGTAGATTTTATAAATGCTCTAGGACATTACTGTATACCACTGTAGATTTTATAAATGCTATACACTTAGGCTTACACTAAATTTATAAATTATTTTTCTTTCTTCAATGATACATTAACCTTAGTTTACTGTAACTTTTTTGCTTTATAAGCATTAACATTTTTTAACATTTAGATTCTTTTGTAAGAACACTTACTTAAAATACAAACACGTGGTACAGCTGTTCAAAATGTGTTGTTTTTATATACTTATAAGCTTTTTTCTATTTAATCTTATAACTTTACCAAAAAATTTTTTTTGACAAATTGGAAAACATTTTTATTTTACCCATAATTTAAAAACCAGTTTATTTATTAAAGATTTACTTAATTCACATGAGCTAAAAGGCACTTGGGTTAATTATCATATATATATATATATATCTTCTTTTTTCTTTTTTTAGTTGGAGTCTCACTCCATCACTCAGGTCGAAGTACAGAGGCACCCTCATGGCCACTCAGCCTTGACCTGCTGGGCTCCAGTGATCCTTCTGCCTCAGCCTTCCAAGTAGCTGGAACTACAGATGTGTGCTACCACGCCTGGTTAATTTTTTATTTATTGTAGAGATGAGGTCTCACCAAGTTACCTGGGTTGGTCCCCATCCCATGGGCTCAGGCAATCCACTCGCTTCAGCCTCCCAAAGTGCTGAGATTACAGGCTGAGCCACCACGTCTGGCCCATCACATGTTTTATATTTTATATGAGCTCCTATTTATCTACGCCAACCTGAATAGAATTTTTAAAGAAATTTCTGGCTATGTTAGATTTTACCATCTAAACACAACATAATACATTGCATAAACACACCTAAACACACACACACACACACACACACACACACACACACATCTTAGGTCTTTCATTTCAAAATTTTAGTCATGAGATAGTAATTCAAACTCACTGGTTTACTCGTTGTTTCTTTCTTTTCTTTTCTTTTTTTGAGCCTTGAAGTCTCATTCTGTCACCCAGGCTGGAGCACAGTGGCACAATCAGGGCTATCACATCCTCAACCTGCTGAACTCAGGTGATACTTCTGCCATAGCCTTCCAAGGAGCTGGAACTACAGGTGCATGCCCCCATGCCTGGCTATTTTTTAAAAATTTATTTTAGAGATGAGGTCTTGCCAACTTGCCTAGACTGGTCTTGAACCTCTGGGCTCAGATAATACACTCTTGCCTCCACTCCCAAAGTGCTGGAATTACAGGCATGAGCCACCATGCTTGGCCCTAAATTAAGTTTCTGACAAAATTAGGATCTGTTCACATAGCTAAATTTTATTTGTCTCCTAAGTAATGTAATGAAAACTGTGAACCAAAATTTTGGGAATAGCAGTTTAGTTTTTAAAACTCTCTTTCACCCTTTTTTCCTCTTTTTTTTCAGTTTTAAATGAGTTTAGGGTTAAAAGTTTAATGTTTTCCTTTTTTGCTAAAATTGGCTGAATAGCATACGAAAAATAAAATCTCCAAGTAACCCTGAATCTATCCTTTGTTTGTTGGACTGGTTTGCTTGACTAGTTAATTCAGGAAGGGAAGTATTTTAGCATTTTTCTTTTTTCTTTTTCTTTTTTTTTTTTCTGTTTCCAGCATGGCAGACAAAGCAAAATTTTTCAAACTAAGACACAGGCAACTTCCTCAGTCCCCCCCGCCCACCCCGCCCAGTGTGGGAGTTTTGTTGTTTTCTCGATAGACCCTACTTTCCAAAAACAAACAAACAAACAAAAACCCCAAAACAAAGACACAAACACACACATTAACCAAGGTCTACACAGGGTCAGGACCAGAGCTACCCCTGTTTCCACCTCCACTTCTCATCTCACTGGAAAGTCTTTGGGGCCAATAAAATGCAAGGAGCTGTCATCTCTTATGATAACAATGCTGCTTTCTGGAACACCTCTTTGAAGGACTTACCTGAGGTGGTTTTACAGTTGACTTTTTAAATAATCAGAGTGTGCGCTCTAAAATAACAATAAAAAGTATAGTGTAGTAAACACATGCACCAATAACATGTAGATCACTATTACCAGTTATTGTGTCCTATACATGATTGTATGAGCTGTACTTTGATAGAACTGGCAGCATCGCAGGTCTGTTTACCCTAGCATCACCACAGTCGTGTGAGCAATGTGTTGCACTATGATGCTGTGATAGCCGAGATATCTCTAAGCAACGGGGATGTTTCAGCATGATTCTACTCTTAGGTTGCCCCTGTCACACATATTATTCATCATTGACTGAGACATCATCATGTGACACATGACTGGAACTATATTTCTGTCAACAAATAGCACCGATAATGAGTTCATTTTTCTCTGGAACCTGCTGACACATTGCGAGGACTGCAGATCCAGAGATTCCAATTTAATTGGTCTAGACTTCGGGCCATTTTTAACGTCCATCTCTTACTAACCAAAATAATTTACTAAAAAAATAGTAAAGACATTGAAGATTGGAACAGCCCTGTTAACAAATTGGCTAACTCACCTTTATGGAACATTACATCCAGTATATTTATATGTATTTTAATAGAACCAAGATAGATTGCGTGTTGGGTTATTAACATAAATCTCAAAAATCTCAAAAATATATTTATCATATAAAGTCCAGCCACAACATAATTATATTAAAATTAAATGACAATAGTATATTTGGGGGAAAAAAATCCCTAAATACTTTGAAATTAATATACTTAAAGATAATAGATGAGTCAAAAATAGATTGCAAGATTCAGTAGGAAACATTTTGAAAAGAACGATATCGAAAAGAGAGCATATTAGAATTTTTGAAATGCAGCCAAAGCACTGCTTTGAGGGAATTACATGGATTTAAATGTGTATTTTAGAAAAAAAGGTTTGAAAGAAATTCATCTACGTATCTACCTGAAGAAGCAAAGAAGTGTAAAGCAAGTCAAACCCAAAGTAGAAGAAAGAAAACAACGGAAGGGAGCACCAGTTGGAGGCCCAGACTTCGCTTGCACATAGAATGTTCATACACCCAATCCTGATCTGTACTCCACATCTTTAAAATAAAATAAAGTAAAAACAGAAAATAATAAAAACAAGAGCATAAATCAGTGGAACAGAAAAAACATAAAATTAATAGAGTCTAAATTTGTTTCTTTAAAAATTTTAATAAAATTGAAAAATTTGAGGCAAGACTTCCATTTTGTTAAACAGAGAAAAAATATATCACTATCAGGCATAGACAATATCTCTACATTTTGTACAGACATTAAAAAGATACAAAGGAGCTGGGCTCGGTGGCTCAGCCTGTAATCCTGCGCCTTTGGGAGGCTGAGGTGAGTGGATTGCCTGAGCCCGCGGGTTCGAGACCCCCCTGGGCAGCGAGACCTCATCTCTACAATAAATCAAAAAATCAGCCGGACGTGGTAGTGCGCGCCTGTAATTCCGGCTACTTGGAAGGCTGAGGCGGAAGGATCGCCGGAGCCCAGCAGGTCGAGGCTGCGGTGGCCGGGAGCGGCCACTGCACTCCAGTCTGGGCGACAGTGTGAGACTCCAACTCAAAAAAAAAAAAAAAAAAAGATACAAAGGAGTGATGATGAACAACTTCGTGCAATTAAATTTGACAACTCAAATGATGGGCAAATTACTCCAGAAACACAAATTACCAAACTGACTTAAAATGAGTTTTATATTTAGTAAAGAAAGTATACTAAAAAAAAAAACCTTTATACATTTTATTTTCTGGAAAAAAAAATTGAAGCAGCATAATTCTGATACCAAACCTGAGAAGGCCATTATCAGGAAAGAAAAAAAAAATAAAACATATAACCTAATGTCTTTTTTTGTCTCAGGAGATGCAGAATATAAAACTAACATAAGATCAAGTATGTCACTTCTGGTTATTTATCAAAAGAATTTAAATCAGAATCTGGAAAAGATATCTGCACTCCCATATTCACTGTAGCACGCTATTCATAATAGCCAAGATGTGGAAACAACATGAATGTCCATAGACAATTAAATGAATAAACAAAATGTGATATTTACATACAATAAAATACTATTCGTTAAGAGGAAATTTTTGCAATACATGACAGCATGGATGAATGTTGAGAACATTATGCTATGTGAGAGAATAGAAATACAAAGCCTACATCATTCCACTTATACAAGTTGTCTGAAATAGTCAAATTTATGGATTCAAAGATGGAATGATCATTTCCAGGGGCTGGGAGAAGAGAGAAAAATGAGTTACAAATCAATGGTCGTAAAGTTTCAGTTAAGCAAGTTGAATAACAGCTAGGACTCTGTTATACAACACTGTACCTGCAGTCAACAATACTGTATTATACATTAAAAAATGTGTTAAGAGGTAAATTTCATGTTGTATTTCATGACAATAAATAAAATTTAAAAATAAAAAGCATTTGATAAAAGTCAAAATCCAATCATGATAACAATGGCAAACTAAAAGTAGAAGGGAATTTAATCAATATGATAAAGAACATCTACAAAAACCCACAACTAAAATTATATTTAATGATAAAGTTTTGAAAACTTTTTTCAAAATATCAGAAATAAGCTAACATTGTAATGTACATGCTAACACATTCAATAAGACAAAAAAAATAAAATAAATAAGTATCAAAAAGGAGTAAAGCTATTTTTTATAGATGGCATTATTGTGTATATGGAAAACTCTTTGTATTAAAAAAAAAACCCAACCAATTAAATACTAAAACTTCTAAACACACAAAAAAAATTTTAAAAAAACTAAAACTTCTCAAACTAATAAATTTCTTAAGAATTACAAGTACAGCTTTTGCACATACTAGAAAAGAATCAGAAGTTGTAATAGACAATTATATCACTAAAATAGCATAAAAAGAAACACTTCTGTCTCACATTCATTAAGATACTATTGGGGGGGAAAGACATGCGAGTGAGGATTTGGAGAAATTGGAACCCTTATGCACTGATGATAGAAATGTAAAATGGTGCACCTGCTCTGGAGATTAATATGGCAGTTACTCCAAAAATTAAAAATAGAATTACCATATGACCTGGCAATTCCACTTCTGGGTATATAGCCAAAGGAGTTAAAAGCAATGACTAAAATAGATATTTGTATACCTGTGCTCATAACAGCATTATTCTCAATAGTCAAGGGATATAAGCAACCTATCTATTGACAGATGGATAAAGAAAATGGACCACGTACATACTAAAGGTTATTATTTAGCCTTTAATAAAAAGATAATCTGACACATGCAACAACATGGATAAACCTTAGGACATTATGTTACATAAAAAGGCCAGTTACAAAAGGGCATATATTGCATGACTCCAATTATGTGAATTACTTAGAGTCGTCAAAATTATAGAGACAGTAAGTAGAATGGTGGATGCTAGGGACTGGGCGGAGGGGAAAATGAGGAGTTATTATTTAGTGGGTACAGTTTCAGAAGTTTTACAAGATGGAGATAGCTGTAGAGATGGATGGTAGTAATGGTTGCACTGCAATATGTATGTATTTATGTCGTTGAATTGCTCATTTAAAAATGGTTGAGATGGTAAATTATTTTCATTTTACCATAATTAAAAACAATAATATAGCAATCTTAATGTACTTGATAAAGTCAACAAAAGAAGCGTAAGACCTCAACACCAAGAACCACATAACACCACTTGAGATAGAATAGATCCAAGTAAAAGAAGAGATATCCCATACTCATGGACTGGAAAATTCAATCTTTAAACGTATTTTTTCCCTTACATTAATCTATGCCAGAGATTGAAAAACTATAGCTCACAGATCAAATCCAACCTGCTGTCTGCTTTTATACAGTCTACAAGCTAATTTATTTTTACATCTTAAATGGTTGAAAAGTAAAAGAATGTGTGACAGAAACTGTATATGACTCACAACACTTAAATTATTTACTATCATGTCCTTTTCAAAAAAATGTTTGCCAATTCTGAGCTGTTTTGAGAGTCATTGAAATTCTAATTCCATATTCTGACTCAGTATAAATTGGCAGCCTAAATTTATATGGAAAAGCTTTTTGAAGAAATTGAGAAGTAGATTCTAAAATACATATGAAAAAAGAAAAAAAAAACAGATTGGCCAAAACGATCTTAAAAAAAGAAAATCAAAGGACTCACCACTGTCTTTCAAGACTTATTCAACAGTTAGAGTAATAAAGATAATGTAATATAGACAGAAGAAAAAGCAAACAGTTTCATGGAATTGAACAGAGTCTATTTCTGAACATAGATGTGCTTGGGGGTTTTTTTTAAGTGCCAAAATATCAATTGATATTTTTGGTTTTTTCTTTGCTTTTACAGTGGTAAAGCAATTCAGTGGCAACTAGCTGGTTTTTTCAGCAAAAGTTGTTTTCTAGAACAACTAGAAAAATGTATGTAAAAATACAAATCTTGACCTTTTCATGATACCATACACAAAAGTTAGCTAAGGTGGATCCTATACTAAAATAGAATTAAAAGTATAAATCTTCTTTAATAAAACAAGATAATACTTCATGACCTTGAGATAATATTGCCTAAAATGACTCAAATATTGCTTAAATTCACTCAAAATACATTAACTATAAAATGAAAAGTAATTGAAAAATCAAATTTCCACAAATTAAAACTACACATCAGATAGTTACACAAATGAAAACCAAGTCACTGAGTTAGAGAATATATTTATAATACATACATCTGAATAAGGACTTAAGTTTAAAATGTAGAAAGAATATATAGTAATTGGTAATAAAATGTGAAACAACCTAATTCAAATGTTAGCAAAGAATATGAACAAACACTTCACAAAAGAATACATAAGAGTGATTAACAAGGCACATGAAAAGATGCTGAATATCGTTAGTCACCAGGGAAATGCAAATCAACACTACAATGAAAAATCACCACAGAATAACCCAAATTAAACAGCTTGCTAAAACCTAATGTTGACTAACACATGGGACAATTCAAACTATTGTGAATTGCTGGTGTCAGTATATAACACTACAACCACTTTGGAAAAAGTCTTGACAGTATCAGGCAATGTCAGCCATTATAGAAATCTGCCCTATGATTCAGCAATCCAATTCTAGGTGTTTGCCCAAGAAACATGAAAATGTATGTTCACAAGTACATTGCCTAAAAATGTGCATGGCAGCTTTATTTATAGTAGCCAAAATATGGAAACAGTCCAGGTGTTCGTCCACAGAACAATGATTCAATACCTGTCTTATTTTTAAATGATGGGATACTTACCATCAATAAAAGAGAGAACTCACAAGAACAAGAATAAATATCAAAAACAACATGCCAAGTGAAAGAAACCAGGCACAGACCACATCCTTTTGTAAAAAGTCCAAGAGAAAACTAACCTGTAGTTACTATATAATAGGACACTGGTTTCCTGGAGGAGGTAAGATTTGACAGGGAGGAAGTATGGGAACCTTCTTGGTTGATGGAAATGTTCTACACCTTGATCGTGTTGTGTTAGTTACATGGCTGTATACTTTACCAAAACGTATTGAATCTGCACACTTGAGAAATGTGTATTTCATCTTATGTATTTGTCTTAATTTGCCTAAATCTTTTGTGTTTCCTGTTTCCTTTATTGACCCTGACTGTTATACTAAGCCACCAGGTGCCAAAGGCAGGGAGTCTTACTTATCTTTGTTTACTCGTTACTTGAATGAAAAAAATGAATGAATGCCTGTAACGAGCAAGTAGGACGAGTAGAATAAACCAAAACAGGTAAAATAGTGTAATTCAAACAGAGGACATAGACTAAATGTTGTACTGCAGCTTTACCTTGAAAATGCTTGCTGCTTCTAGGGCAAAATCTTCTGCAAGCCAGTCAATTGTCTGTCACTGAACCCGACACCCAGCGTGGTCCATTTTTTGCAGTTTTTTTTTTAAATTTGAAGAAGAAATTGCATAAATGTCAAATATGCAAATATACTATCTCTATTAGTAATGATAACTTGCACATGTGAATAGCAAAAATTAGTATTATTATAAAATTGACATTATTCTAAGCCATCTTTTTCACTCAAGAAGCATATGAAAAGTATATTTCTTATATCCTATATCCTCTCAATAGGCTATTTGCTAATTGATTCATTTGTTCATCCATCAAGCATTTGTTTATTGAGCATCTTATCCATGCCAGACACTAAGCTAGAAGTCAGAATAAACTGATTACTAAGAAATTGTTCTTTCTAAAAATAAGCTGACATTCTAGTTGAAGAGAGAAATAAATAAGCAAACAAATATCAGATTGACTAATTGTGCTATGAAAGATATAGGTATAGAGTAAGTTGGGTTTTTACTACTTCTTTGGGAAAAACATTATGCATATGACACACCTGGTCAACACCTGCAAATACCTTGCTAGTCCGCCAAAGTCTCCTCATTGCCCATGACTAGTGCGTATTGTTCAGTTTCAGAATTTTGCTCAGGTTGTGTTCACCGACTGGAAAGTTAATTCTCCATCTCTCCCTGCCATATCCAGATATCATCTTTTAGAAAGCACCCAGTCCAAGTTAACTGAACACCTTTGATTCCCACCTGTCTCTTCTGCATTCCTGTGGCTCTCATGAACTTCAACTGGCCTCTCTCCACTTGCTCCATGTGAGACTGCCCATGCTACCTTGAATGTTGTAGGTTCCTGCGAGAACATCCTGTCTCAGACTCAGGACCCACTAGCAGCATGGGACCAGGGTAGCTACACGGAAGATGATGAAAAGCAGAAGTGGATGTCACCATCCCACAGCTGTTGAGTGCCTACTGTGCACAAAACACTGATGAATTTTTTCCTGCTGGAAGAACTTGAGGGTGGTTGGGATTCAGAGCCTTTTGATCCACTCTTCCTCCTTGTTTCCAAACACGTTCTATTTCAACACAGCTGCTGCCGCTGAAGCACAGACAGAAGCCATGGTGTGCCGTTTCTCTGTGCAGCAAGTGTGCAGATGTGGAGAATCTGTGAAATACAGTGTAGAGACGACAACTGCTACTTCTGAGCAGCAATTTGCTGGTGTGTCAATGGGACCGAGCTATCTCATGAGGGTCTGGCTTGAAGCGCAAAGATGAACACTTTCCATCTCTCTCCAAAAAAGGAAAACAGGCCCGAGTCTCCTTGGGAAAATATTCCCCCTGCAATGGAGTGGGGATAGCCACAGGATACAACAGGGCTGTTTTTATAGAAGTGTAAAAGCTCTGATGCACTCTAATCCCTGGCAACCTCTCAACGTGGTGTGAGATATGGCATGCCATCTGAGAAAGGCAGGAAGACCACGTCTGGTGATTGGGAGCCAAGGATCACCAGTCACATTTCGGAATAAGGGCTCTGGCTGTTGCTCTCAGCTCTGACTGACCAGTTGAATCAGAATCGCTAGCAGTGGGACCAGACATTGGTAATTTTTAAAGCTCCCCAGGGGATTTCAACTTGCAGCCAAATTTAAAAATTAAGGAGTACAGTGGTAAGAGGTAGGCTAGGACTTTTTGTACCTGAATGAACTCCAAAACTACATGTGGTGGTTGATTTTATGTATCATCTTGACTGGGTCACGGCGTGTCCAGATGTTTGGTCAAATGTTATTCTGTGTGTGTCTATGAGGGTGTTTCTGGATTAGATGAACAGCTGAATCAGTAGTCTGAGTAAAGCAGACTGTCCTCCCCGTTGTGGATGAAGCTCATCCATTCCTGTGTGGAAGTAAACAGAACACAGAGGCTAACAACCCCTTCTTCCCAAAGTGTGGGAAGAAACTCCTCCTGTCTGAATAGCATCCGCTGGAACGTGATATTGTCCTGCCTTTGAACTCAAACGGAAATACTATCCCCCCTTTTGGGTTGCCACGCTGCTAGCACTCAAGCTGGAACGCCACTGGCTCTCCTAGGTCTCTAGCTTTCTAGCTCTGATCTTCAGATTTTCATTCTCCCTAATCACACGAGCCAGTTCCCTTACAATAAATCCTCCCACCCCCGGCACTCCTTAACTAATATACTAAAGGTGTGTTAATCCTATCCCCAAAGATTCATTTTCAACTGAAAAGGCATGACCCGGGGCTTTTTAATTTTTATTCCCAGGTAGTTCTAGCAAGGCCAGGCTTTAAAATGTCGATGCAACTGAGCGATCCTAGGCAAGTTACTTAACCTTGTTTAAGTCAGTTACCCCCTGGTATGTAAGATGAGGATAACAATACTACCTCATGAAGTTGTTTGTGAAACTTGAATCTGACGTAGTGCAGTTACTAGCACATAGGAAATATGAAATTATGTTCACTTTCCCACATTTGTATGCAACCTGCAAAACATTTTTCCATAGAAAATACTCAACATTTGTCTTAAATACAGCTAGAAAATATTTCCAAATCATCAATCATTTCATTCCCATGAGAGTACAGTCCAAAACCTATATATGTCTCAGACAAATCATTCTTTTAGTGTTCCCTGTAACAACACATACATGCTTTTGCCTTTCTATCCACGACGAAACAGTTGGCCCAATACCAGTGACCAGTAGGCGGTGGCCTAAGTAGTAGGGCTTGCTTGAGGAATTTTGCCTGCTCCCAGTGTCGTCAAGTTCATCCCCTGACTTCCAGGACTGTGTCTAAGTGTCTTCCAGTCTCACCTTGGCTCTTTTCAGAGAAATAGGTGGTGATAGCAGACAGTTACCAAACAACATTTGAGACAAGATTTAGCCAAACACTACTTGACATTATTCTAAGCCATCTTTTTTACTCAAGAAGCATATGAAAAGTATGTTTCTTATACCCTATATCCTCTCAATAGGCTATTTGCTAATTCATTCATTTGTTCACCCATCAAGTCCTACTTGTGGGATACGCTTGGTACAAATTTTAAGCCTGTGTTTCTCATTCATGCTGCTATGCCATTCTTTGAAATTCTTTAAATTATGCATTTGACCTTAAAATGCTGCAACGCACATCGGCTGTAGGGTCTTCTTTGTATCCATCCCGTCTGTGTTTCATTGAAAGCTTTTGAAAACAAGCTTCTGTGTAGGACAATACTAGCATGTTTATAGCCATACATCAATGGGTATTTAAGAGACATTTTCTATAACAATTACTTTAGATTATTTAAGTATCATTTTCACTTTAAAAGGTTACATGAATCTGACACCTCAGTAATAGCAAATACCTCAGATGGTCTAAGCAGAAGTATGATGCAGTGATAATTATGTGAATACGTTAACATTTAGGGAACAGTCAGGCACATTACTGGCCTTTAGAAAAATAGAATGCTTCATGCAGACACTAATTAATCAATAAAATCCTAATTGGATTCTATTAAGTATTGGGAACGACATTTCAACTTAAATATTCCATGTACAACCCTGACCCATTCCCAAGCAGCAATAAAAGCCAATTAGGGTGGTATTCAAATCGTGGTTATGAATGCTATCATTACCCTCATCTACATTAATATCACAACAATTAAAAATAACACAGCAAGGAATGACTCAGGCAAGTCCTTCTGCACAGATGCTTTATTTCCTTGCTATTGTTGAGGAATTTAATACTACCAAAATGTAGCTTTTAAAGAACATAAGCTTTGGAATTAGAAAGTCTGGCATAATTGATTCCCATCCCCTACTATTTGCGCCTGCACATGAGACCCAGGTTTCCATCTATAGAATGGGAATAGCAACAGTCACTCTCAGGACGGTGCTGAAGAGCAGAAATGCTGTACATGAGGGATCTAGCAGAGGGTTGGACACCCGGAGTCACGCAGAAAGTGACAGATCTGTTCCAGAACTGAGGTCTATAGTCACAGGATCTTAGAAAGAAACTCGAACTCATCAGTTCCCACCTGACATTTTAAGTGCAGGAGCTCTTTTTACTGTGTCCAAACAGTATCTTTTAATCGCTACTTGAAACTCTTTATTGCATCTGAATTTACTTCCTCATGAGGTACCACAGTTTCATTGCAAGAACAAACAGAAATACCCTCCTTATTGACTCCCATTGGACCTATTGACCATCAGCAATAACATAGACCTTACTGACATTTTATAGATGCTTTGTTCAGGAAATACAATCATTTGACAGCACAGGCTTTGGAGCTAATGGGTCTGGATTCAATCCTAGCCCTCCCATTAACTAGTTATGTAACCCTGAAGCCATGAAGCTCTTTGTGATTTAGTGTTCTCCTAATTAAGTGTGGATAGTTTTCATATCTTTTTTTATTGCAAAGATGTGGTGTACGATTCAGGATTAGGTACACGAGGGGTCATCGTAAGGGAAAGTTTGGGCCCCCTTTGGTGCCTACTCTGCCTGATTTGAGATCAGTTACCCTTATTGATGTTATGTGCCACCCCCCATCCCTTCCCTGGCAGTTTCTGGCTACTGCCAATCCCTTTCTTATAGTATCATGACAATTGTTCAGGATCCGCTTATGAGTAAGAACATGTGGTGCTCAGTTCTTTGCTTCTGTGACACATCACTGAGTATTATAGGCTCTAAATCCATCCAAGTTGCTGCAAAGTTCATAATTTTGCTCTTCTTTATGGTTGCGTAATATTCCATCATGTTCATGTACTGCTTTTTTTAATCCAGTCCAGTTTCAATGAGTAGCACTGTTGGTGCCACATTTTTGCAATTGTAAATAGTGCTGCACTAAACATGTGCATGCAGGTATCTTTTCTGTAGAGTGATTTCAGTTCCTCTGAATATGTTCCCAGAAAGAGGATTGCTGGGTAGTAGGAAAGGTCCATTTCTAGTTCTTTTAGGAATAGTCACACCGTTTTCCATATAGGATGAGCTAGTTTGCATTCTCACCAACAGTGTAGAAGAGTTCCTTTTTCACCACTTTCTCACCAGCATTTGTTGTCTTTTTGTCTTATTAATGATGGCCATTCTTACTGGAGTTAGGTGGTATCTCGATGTGGTTTTGATTTGCATTTCTCTGATGATGAGTGAGGCTGAGCATTTTTTCATGTGTCTGTTGGCTGTTTGTACGTCTCCTTTTGAAACAGGACCCCTGCCTATCAACATATGCAAAAAATCAACTCCAAATAGATCAAAAACGTAAATGTAAAACCTCAAATGTTAAGAATCTTAGAAAACACAGGAGACACCCTTACAGAAATTGGAATAGGCAACCAATTCCTGATCAAAACCCCAAAGGCCCATGCCCTAAGAGATGAGATTGACAAATGGGACCTCAACAAACTGAAAAGCTTCTGCAAAGCAAAAGAAACCATTAAGAGAGTGGGGAGACAGCCCACAAAATGGGAAAAAATATTTGCCAACTGGATATTTGACTAAGGTCTAATATCCAGGATCTACCAGGAACTCAAATGTGCCAAAAGGAAACAAACAAAGAGCCCCATTTAAAAGTGGACAAAAGACGTAAATAGACACTTCTCAAAATTTTCATATCTTATACTCGTGAATATTGACTATTATGGAATTCTATTCATCTAATTTTCATTTTTACACTAAATATTTCTAGCTCTCTCACACATTTCTTATAGGCCATGATGTACAAAGCCCTTTACTAGCCTAGTGAATTCTGTCTGGATGTCCATTTGAACACTAAAACCCCTATTAAACTGACTATTTGATGCACAGCTTTGTAAGATACATCTTTCCATATCCATATGACAACAAAAGTTCTTCTTTCCCTAGTGTGCAAATGAAAACACAGAGACTAAGAAAAGAAAGGTAAAGAAGCTTCCCCACAGCCATCCAGCTTGTATGTGAAGGGCCAGGCATTGCAAAGAGGCTGCAGGTGCCAGAGCCCAGGTACTTAAAAGGGCTTTGCTATAGCTTCTCCAGCATCAGCCAGTGGTAGGCAAAGAAAGGCAGCCAGAAGGGATTAGACCAGAGTTGCAGGAGGCTGAGACCCTGCCTTTAGAACTGACTACCATGAGGAGGAACAATGCAAACTGGATTTAATGGGCACTGCAAAATGGCTTGATCTGGTGGCACCCAGAATGTTTAGACTTTGATGCTCAGCAGTCAGAAGCGTCTCGTGCTGATTCCTACTGGGACTGGCAGAAACTGAGAGTAGACCTGGTGCTGTGATTTGAGCACTCAGCTGAAAATGTCAGTCTCTACTGCACGGCACACAGAAGTGTAAGACCATATTAGCCACGGGGCAAAACATATGTAGTTCAGCAGAAACCCTCTGTAAAAACCACCTTTATTCAAAGCATGAGTTTAATAGTCAAATTTTGAGGGACAAGAGACAACAGAATGTGTTTGGCGTGGCACTGGATGGTATGATTGCCTTCAAATCATATTATGTAAGGAGTTGCTTCCTTATATTATCATTATTATTATCACTACTTTTATTATTATTCATAAAACAATTCCTGGGTCTTAGGACTGTGTGGATGAAGTTACCCAGTTGTTGCTGCCCGAGTTAAGAGTTGTTTCTAAATCCCAACCTACTAGGTAAGAGTATTCTAAGATTGGACCTCAAGACGATGTAAACTGACCACTCTGCAGACCCAGAGTGCCATCTTGAATTGTTTCCTTAGTATTACCAATAATTGAGATAGAACCTAAACCCAAACCTCTCGACTCCAAATCTCGTGCTCTTGCAGGAGCAGTTTGTGTGACTTGTATTAAGGGAGGACTCTCAACATGTACATTGTTTTATTAAGATGTCTGAAAATTTTTTAACTTTTAAAATTTTTAAGTTAAAGTTCTGATCATTCAGTCTTACAGGTTTTCTATATTTCAAGAGAACAGTAATTTAAAAAGGCATTCATTATATGATTGTCTAATTCCATTTATATGAAGTAGACAAATTCATAGAGACAGAGAGAAGATTAGAAACTGCCAAGGGCTTGGGAAAGCAGGAGCAGACTACTTAATGAGTACAGGGTTTCCTTTTGGGGTGATAAAAATATAAATAGAGATGATGGCTGCACAAGATTGTGGGTGTCCTAAATGTTATGTTATATGTATTTAAACACAATAAAAAATTCTCATCAAAACATTTCAGGAATATTTCATTCCATGGAAGTGACTAGGGCTTTGTGAGTTTAAAAAAAAATGTCAAGCCGGGCTCGGTGGCTCAGCCTGTAATCCCGCGCCTTGGGAGGCTGAGGTGAGTGGATTGCCTGAGCCCGCGGGTTCGAGACCCGCCTGGGCAGCGAGACCTCATCTCTACAATAAATCAAAAAATCAGCCGGGCATGGTAGCACATGCCTGTAATTCTGGCTACTTGGAAGGCTGAGGCGGAAGGATCGCTGGAGTCCAGCAGGTCGAGGTTGCGGTGGCCGGAAGCGGCCACTGCACTCTAGTCTGGGCAACAGTTTGAGACTCCAACTCGAAAAAAAAAAAAAAAATGTCGAGGACAAAAACAGACCCTTGTTCTAATCCTGGCTCTCCCACTTACTGACTTAATGACCTTGGGTTACTGACTTGACCCCCCGAACCTTGTGCAAAAATAAGCTTCCTGTAGGATTGCCTTATGCAGATCAAACACCTGCATAGTATTTGATGTATAGCTAGTACGTCGTGGCCACATGGCCACAGGTTCTCTAAGGTAATACAGAAGTAAGAGAACAGCAAGATAGAGGCTGGTTTTATTGCAAGGAAGTTTGCTGAAAATGTACAGCAGGGTTTCCCAGAAGCCTGGTTCTAGTGTAATCATATTGGTTCACCAAGTCTTTGGTCTTTTATTTCTCCCTGGGCTGGAATTCAGTGCAAAGAATAGTTTGACACTTCAATAAAATGAAATCAATAAGGGAAAATATTATCTACTCAAATTATTCCACTGGGCCAGATATCAAAACTCCTGTTTGAAAAAAATAAAATGTGGAGTAAAAGATTAAGTTACCATGGACAAATATAAAGGGTTAAGCGAATAGAGAAGACTATACGTCCTAGAATACATGTATTCTACTACCGGCAACACTTCTTGTTTTGGCTCGATGACTGGGGCAAATACACGGTGAAATGTTGCAGGGGAAATGTCGCTGATATAATTACATCCCCGAAGACATTCAGCATTTACTATGCCTCACACACTGTCCTAAGGCAGGTTATATATGTCACCACAACTCTGTGAGATGGGTACTATTGTCATCATCTCATTTAAAGATGAGAAGACGGAGGCAATTGGAGTTCAATGACTTCTCGATGACTATGCACTATACACAGAGTGAGATGCGAATCCAGGGTTATAAATCGGGGTGGTCTGCCTCCACAGACCTTGTTTTTAGCTTTCACACTATAGCTACCTCCCTAGCCCATATCGTACACGTATCACACTGGCTTGAGGGTTTTTTGAGTTGAATGTTTATAGAGCTAGCAAATGTATTTGCTGATGCTTATTAAAACACTCGATGCAAAGAGAATTTTGCACAGTATGAGGCCATTAACTCATTCATAGCCATCCACAACATCTCATAAATGTTATCTTCATGTTCTATATAAATGTCTAATTATTTTTAACTTAAAAATGTGTGAGAAGTTTCGTTGTGGATGACGGAATGTTGTGTTAGGCGTTTAAAGTCTCTTCCCCAGCTTTTCTCTGGAGTTTCATATCATGGGGAAGGCACATAGAGACAGAGAGAAGATTAGAAACTGCCAAGGGCTTGGGAAAGCAGGAGCAGACTACTTAATGAGTACAGGGTTTCCTTTTGGGGTGATAAAAATATAAATAGAGATGATGGCTGCACAAGATTGTGGGTGTCCTAAATGTTATGTTATATGTATTTAAACACAATAAAAAATTCTCATCAAAACATTTCAGGAATATTTCATTCCATGGAAGTGACTAGGGCTTTGTGAGTTTTAAAAAAATGTCGAGGACAAAAACAGACCCTTGTTCTAATCCTGGCTCTCCCACTTACTGACTTAATGACCGTGGGTTACTGACTTGACCCCCTGAAACTTGTGCAAAAATAAGCTTCTTGTAGGATTGCCTTATGCAGATCAAACACCATGCATAGTATTTGATGTATAGCTAGTAGGTCGAAATAATGTGTGAAACAGAGAAATGAAGTACTGCATTAAAGGTCTTGGAGAAGACCCTATAACCTTCCCCCAAACCAACTGCACCAGTTAGGTTATCACCAAGTGCAAATTGCAGAATGTGCAACGCAAATTGGCTTAAATGGTTAGAGTTTAACTGTTCTATGTGACAAGTCGTCCAGAGGTAGCTAGGCTATACTAGATTTGATGCAAAGATGCAAAGTCTCAAGATGGTCCTTAGGGGCTCATATGCTTTTCTCCCAGCCTCTGCCACGCACCTCAGTGTGTTGCCTTTCATTTCGAGGTATGTTCCCTCATAGATGCAAGGTGACAGCCTTCCTCCAAGCATCGCATCCTATGTCCAAAGAGAAAAGCCCATAAAGAGCAGGGGGAAAACAAAAAACATCCTTCAAGCATCTGTTTATTTTTATTTAGGAAGAATATAATTTCCAGAAGCTTTTCCATATGACTCATTGACCAAACCTAGGTCCCATGGCTATCCCTAATGGCAGTGAAGTCAGGAAAGAGGAAAAATAGCATTCATCACCAGCTTCTACAATAGAAGTAAGATACAGCCTGTAAGAAGAAGCATGAGAAAAATGGCTTTTAGGATTCTAATCAACTGTGTTAAATACTGTAGGTTTTCTGCTTCTTCCCCAGATCTAAATGCAGAGGCCAGAACACCTGTGAACACCTGACACAGACTGTAAGAGCAATCACAAAAAAACCTGTGCAGACCTAGCAGGCTCAGTTTACCTACCAACTCAAGGTTGACTGGAGCTACAGCAGGAGGGCTTCCCCTTATAAATTAGGAGACCCTCCCTTATCGAATTTACTAGAAATGGCAGAAAGCACATGTCCCTTATGCCTGAGTGCCAGAAGTGAAAGGAAAGTACAAAGCCTCATTTCTGTTATGAGACACAGTGAACCACTGAGCCCCTCAGTGGGTTCCCAAAAATAGTCTGGATTCCAGTAAGTCAGAAGAATTATACCTTTGCTCAGGGGAAATGGTGAAGGAATGAAGAGTGCGTCTGAGTGGTTGGCAGAAGAGAGAAATTTTCTCCCCCACAGTAGTGTCTGTGGTTGGAATCAAACCATCCTTGTGTGACTAGTATAAAGTGTTGGTGTGGTTCTGCTGATGCTTTTGTGCACCTTTCTGCTTTTCCCCACCTCATTAAGCTGGGAAAACGGCACCCATGAGTTAGAACCACCACTGCTCTCTGAAAAACGTGTTCAGTCTTTTCATATGCGACTGATCAGAGTCCGTGTCCAAATCAAGCTTCTATCCATGGATTTCCAGGAAGGCTTTTGTCTCTCATCATGCTCTAAAAATTGTGGATGGCTTCACATTTTGCCTGGCACCAGAACTGTCCTCTAATTTTCTTCTTGGCCCTTTAGTTTTCTCTCTCTGTGTCGAGTCTCTGCAGCCATGAGGGACATTTGAGGTAGGAATAAGAAAGATAAAGAACCCAATTTTGGGGGTGGGGGAAATTCTGGTTAACATCTGAGCAGAACATTTATCTGTACCCTCCTTGAGCAGAGCCATGATACATCCTCTGTGACACCATTAAGCATCATTCCTCAGACCCCCTAAATCAATAAGGGCACCTCACCTTTCGCCACATGCATAAAATTACAGTCAAAATCTAGACAACCCTTGAAAAGAGCCAGGTATTGACTTCCAGGATTTGGATCCTGGATAAGCCTTTCTGACCAGAACCCACATCTATGTTTTCCTGGAACAACTTTTTTGAAGACATTTAGGTTGGGAACTTACAACTTGGCTCTAAGCAATCTGTTTTTCATACCACAACACACAGAGAAGACTGGGTGGATGACTGGTCACCAGCATCAACCTAGGGTGTAGAAACCCGATGGCCGCCAAATTCTCAGATAGGGTCTGTCACTCCTTCATGGGCCTCTGTTCTACTTTGCTCAAATCCAGAATTCACACTAGAATCTTGGAAAAACAATTACCATTCACTGTCAACTTCGTGTCATCAACTACTTAGGCACAGAGTGGGCCTGCAACGATTAATTGATAACGCCCTTATTGGCATATTTAACACGGAAAATGAAAATGCTTCCCTTCCTCTAGATGAACATATTATGATATGAAAATTTCACTGTTTTAAACAGCCTGACTCTCCTTAGTCCCGTTTTAGAAACAAGAAAGGAGCTAAATATAGATATTTTCAGCGTTTCCTGAAATTAATTCCATATAAACATATGCCACTAGGTACAGTTAAGTTCTCACTTCTTGTTTCTTTTTTTTTTCATGAACTTTTCACGTGTGTTCCTCCCAATAAATTTGCCCTTTGACTAGCCTATTCACCAAATGTGGGTAAAATTATGTTTCATTCTCATGGGGGTGGCCTGGAACATCCCCCAGGACAGCCCCAGAACGGTCCAACGGCACAGGTCGCCTCCAGCATCTCGTGAGGGATTGCCTGAGGTTCTCCTAGAGCGCCAAAGCGTTTTACTCTGAGTGGCAGACCTAGATCAAAGCACTTCCCATTTCTGCAGCAAAGCCAGAAGGGGAAAGTTCGAGTTAAAGAGGGGCACGGATAAAGCGGGCTGTCATCTTGACGGAAGAAGGCCTGAGCCTTCTCTCGAAGAGTTGACTTGTTTCTGACTACTTTTATTTCCTAGATATTGAGATGGAGTCCGTCTCTCGTGCATCCGGGGGCTGCCACGTGGCCATCTCGGAGAGATCTCCCTTACGCAGCTCATTCAGACCCTCTGGCAGTGCTGCTTTAGAGTTTGTATTTGACCGAGCTCTGAGTGCATTATTCGTCCTCTTGCTACAGTAGCAAGTTAGTGTGAATTTCAGGGTTGAAAACAACTCAGATGTATCCTCTTAGCCTTCTAGAAATCAGCTTCACTGGGTGAAAGCCAAGGTCTCACAGCCTGGCGGAGGCTCTAGGAGAGAAGCTGTGTCTTTGCCTCTTCCAGTTTTTCCAGTTTCTGGAGGACGCCTGCAGGCCCTGGCCCATAAGCACCCCCTCGCATCACTCCAACCGCTTGCTTCTGCTGTGATGTCTGTACTCTCTCTCTGATCTCTTGCCTCCCGTTTTTGTTTTTGTTTTTTTTCTTTTAATTCTTCTTACAAAGACATGGGGTACAATTCGGGGTTAGGTATATAAACACTGATCATGCAGGCCCCCTTGTTGAAGAGGTATCCCCCTCCCTCCCCTGGCAGCTTCCCTCAGCGGCCGATCCCACCCCCGCCCCTCTGGCCGTTTCCCACGACTGCCCACCCCTTTCTTACAGGACTGTGGCCATTGCCCAAGGTCCGCGGGTGAGTGAGAACATCCGGATCTCTGTCCTTGGTTTCCGGGAGCGAGCACTGAGGTCGATCGACTCCAAATCCATCCAGGTCGCTGCAAAGTCCATTTGTTTGTCCTTCTTTGTGGCTGCAGAATATGCCGTTGGGTCTGTGTCCCACATTTTCTTTATCCAGTCCAGCTTCGATGGGCAGCATGCTTGGTTCCGTGCTTTTGCTATTGTGAACAGAGCTGCAACAAACATACGTGTGCAGGTTTCTTTTTGGTAGAATGACTTGAGTTCCTCTGGGTATGTTCCCAATAGAGGAATTGCCGGGTCATATGGAAGGTCAATTTCTAGTTATTCCAGATACTGCCACACTGTCTTCCAAAATTATTGCATTCCCACCAGCAGTGTAGAAGCGTTCCTTTTTCTCTGCCTTCTCGCCAGCATCTGTTGTTGTTTGTTTTATTAGTGATGGCCATTCTTACAGGGGTTAGGTGGTATCTCAGGGTGCTTTTGATTTGCATTTCTCTGATTTCTTTTTCATGTGCCTGTTGGCTGCCCGTCTATCTTCTTTGGAGAAATGTCTATTCATGTCTTTGGCCCACTTTTTAAAGGGCTGTTTGTTTTTTTCCTTCTGGCGCGTTTGAGTTCCTTGTAGATCCTAGATGTTAGGCCTTTGTCGGACATACAGTTGGCAAATATTTTTTCCCATTCTGTGGGCTATCTCCTTGCTCCCTTGGTGATTTCTTTTGCTTTGCAGAAGCTCGATAATCTGATGAGGTCCCACTTGTCTATCTTATTTCTTAAGATATTGGCCTTTAGGGTTCTGAATAAGAATTGAGTCCCAGTTCCAATTTCCAAAAGGGTGTCTTCTGCATTTTCTAAGATTCTTGTAGTTTGCGGTTTTACATTAAGGTCTTTGATCCATTTAGAGTTAATTTTTATGTACAGTGATAGATAGGGGTCCTGTTTCAATCTTCTGCATGTGATCAGCCAGTTTTCTCAGCACCACTTACTGAATAGGTTCTCCTCTCCCCAGTTGTTGTTTTTGGAGGCTTTGTCAAAGAGTTGGTTGAGGAATTGAGGCTTTGCTTCCAGAATCTCTGTCCTGTTCCATTGGTCTATGTGCCTGTTTTTATACCAATTAGGCTGTTTTGATTACTGTAGCCTTATAGTAAAGTTTGAAGTCTGAAAGTGTGATACCTACTGCCTTGTGTCTCTTGCTAAGGATTGTATTGGCTATTCGTGGTTGTTTATGTTTACATATGAATTTCTGTATTGTCATTTCCAGGTCTGAGAAGAATGATGTTGGTAACTTAATGGGTATTGCATTGAATCTATAGATTGCCTTTGGTAAGATGCACATCTTAACAATGTTGATTCTTCCTCTCCATGAGCATGGAATATTTTTCCATTTGTTTGTGTCTTCTTGGATTTCTTTGAGCAGTGTTTTGTAATTCTCATTGTAAAGGTCTTTCACTTCTCTGGTTAGGAAGATGCCGAAGTATTTCATTTTGTGTGTGTGTGTGGCTATTGTGAATGGAACTGTTTTTTATTTGGGTCTCTGCCTGCTTGCTGTTTGCACATTTATTTTGTACCCTGAGACTTTGCCAAAGTACTTTATCAGTGCAAGCAGGTTTTTGACAGATTCTCTTGGATTTTCAAGGTATAGGATCATATCATCAGCAAAGAGGGATAACTTGACTTCCTCTTTTCCTATCTGGATACCCCTGATTTCCTTCTCTTGTCTAGTTGCCTGGGCTAGAACTCCCAACACAATATTGAACAAGAGGGATGAGAGTGGGCAGCCTTGCCTTGTTCCAGTTTTCAGGGGAAATGTTTCTAGTTTCTGTCCATTTAGCAATATGTTAGCTGTGGGTTTGTCATAGATGGCACTTACTATTTTGAGGTATGTTCCTTCTATACCTAGGTGTTTGAAGGTTTTTTTATCATGAAGCATGCTGGATTTTATCAAAAGCTTTTTCTGCATCTAATGAGATAATCATGTGGTTCTTGTTTTTACTTTGTTGTTGTTACATGCTGATGTATTTAATGACATTTATGGTCTTGTGAATGTTGAACCAAACTTGCTTCCTGGAGATGAAGCCTACTTGGTCATGGTGGATGATTTTTGAGGTGTGTTTTGGAATCTGATTTGCTAGAATCTTGTTGAGGATTTTTGCATCTATGTTCATAAGGGTTCTCTTTCTTTGTTGCATCTTTACCTGGTTTGGGTATCAGTATAATGTTAGCTTCATAAAATGATTTGGGGAGAATTTCATCTTTCTCAATTGCCTGGAATACTTTCAATAGGATTGATACCAGCTCCTCCTTGTGTGTTTTATAGAATTCTATTGGAAAGCCATCCAGTCCAGGGTTTTTTTTTTTGTAGGTAGTTTTCATATGACAGAGTCAATTTCCTGGGTTGTTATTGGTCTATTTAATCTCAATGTCTTCTTGTTTCACCCTGGGTAGGTTGTGTGATGTCAGAAAATCCCCCATTTCATCTAGGTTATCAAGTTTGTTTCCATATAGGTGTATGTAGAAATCTCTGATAATCTTTTGTATTTCTTCAGGATCAGTTGTGGGTTTATGTTTTGTATTTCTGATTGTGTTTATTTGGGCTTTTTCTCTCTTTTTTCTTGGTCATTCTGGCTAGGGGCCCATCAATCTTGTTAATTCTTTCAAAGAACCAGCTTTTTGCTTTGTTGATGTTTTCTATGATATTTTTGTCTTCTATATCCCATATTTGGGCTCTTATTTTTGTGATTTGGATTCTTCTGCTAAAGTTGGGGGTTTGGTGGTTTTCTCTTTTCAGCTCCCTTAGGTGATTTTTGAGGCTCTCCACTTGTGATCTTTCCATTTTCTTGATGTGTGCTTGTAGAGATGCAAATTCCGCTCTGAGAACTGATTTCGTAGACTCCCCGAGGTTTTGGTAGGATGTTTCTTCATTTTCATTTGTTTCCAGGAATCTTTCAATTTCCTCTTTGATTTCAGTGCTGACCCAGTCATCGTTCAGCATTGTGTTGTTTAGTGTCCATGTCTTTGTGGACTTTGGGGATATTTTGCTGGTGTTGATACCTATTTTTATTTCACTGTGGTTTGAAAAGGTGCATGGCAAGATTTCAATCTTATGAAATTTGTTTATGTTTGATTTATGGCCAATGATGTGGTCCATCTTGGAGTATGTTCCATGTGGTGATGAGTAGAATGTATATTCTGTGGTCACTGGGTGGCGTGTTCTGTAGGTATCAATTAAGTCCAATTTTTTAAGAGTCTCATTGAGGTTCTGGGTGTCCTTGCTGATTTTTTGTCTTGACAATCTGTCTAGGGTTCTGAGTGGGGTATTAAAGTCCCCAGCTATGATAGTGTTAGAGTCAGTCTCTTTTTTAAGTTTACCTAGAAGTTGCTTTACAAACATTGGTGCTCCTATGTTAGGTGCATATATGTTTAGGATGGATATTTCTTGTTGATGGGTTGAACCTTTTATCATTTTATAGTGACCTTCTTCATCTTTTTTGAGTTTTGATAGTTTAAAGGGTATTTTGTCTGAGATTAAGATTGCAACTCCAGCTTTCTTTTGTGTTCCATTCGCCTGAAATCTTGTTCCCCATCCTCTTACTTTGAGTCTGTGAGTGTCCCTTCTGGTGAGATGAGTATCTTGGAGACAATATATTGTTGCCTCATGATATTTTATCCATTTTGCCATTCTATGTCTTTTCAGTGGTGCATTTAGTCCATTCACATTCAGGCTAATTATTGAAATGAGAGGGTTTATCTTTGTCATGATGCTCTTATAGAGTTGTTGTACCTGTTTGTTTGTTGTCTTTCTTTTGTTTTTTTGGGTTGGCTCATGTGTGTTTTTAGTCTTTTTCCTGTACTCTTGTGAAGAACATTGTTGTTCTTTTTCCCTTTTCTTCTATATTTAATACTTTCTTAAGAGTTTGTTGTAGGGGTGATCTGGAGGCAGCATAAGTTCTTAGGGATTGGATGTCTGGGAAAGAATTTAATTCTCCCTCACTGATGAAGCTTAGCTTGGCTGGGTAGGTTATTCTTGGTTGAAATTGTTTATCTTTGAGAACTTTGAATATTGTACTCCAAGCTCTCCTAGGCTGAAGGACCACCTGAGGCAGAACAGCGGTGGTGGGGGCCATGGGAGCCATGCAGTACATGGGACGAGGGCCTCCAGGCCTCAGGTCAGTGCAGCTGGTGGGGGGCGGGGCAGGGAAGCAAGAGTCTTTATGGGAACTCACTTTCACGGAGAATCTCACAGTCCCACCTGTGCTGTCGCCATCTTACCGGACTCTCCTCTCTCTTTTAAGGACATCTGTGTTACACAGGACCCACCTGGATAATTCAGAATAATCTCTCCATTTCAGGGTTCTTAACCTGTCTCTGCCAAGTCCTTTTTACCACATAAAGTAACATTTTCAGGTTCCAGGGATGAGGGCAGAGATTCTTTTGGGGGGAGGCGGCATTATTCTTTATTCTAATTATTCATAATGAGAGATTCTTTTGCAAACAAACATTTGAGAAGCATTGTCACAAAGTACAGGAGGTGTGCTGGAGTCCCAGGTGTTTAAATGTGTCAGATTAAATCAGGGCAAGAGACATCACCTCTAATTAGCCCATCAGTCCACTCAAGGATTTAAGTTAGCTCGACTGAAAAGTGGAGAATGAGATAGTTTTTAGAAATAGTCTTTCTGGACTTTATGGAAAAACCTGAGAGAGTGGAAAGGGCTGTGTCTGCCGCCACTCAGTCTAAGTGAGAGGGACCGGCAAGGGCTCCTTAGAAAACTTGAAATATATTGAGATCATGAAGCCTGGTACATTACTCATAAATAGCAAATACAAAGAAAAGTTTCAAAATAGGTCAGTGTTGAAGAAACATTTTTTAGAGCTTCTTTCTCCCTCTTCTAAATTCAACTTCTTGTTTTTTCAATTTATCTCATCCCTCAGCATTCAAACCTTCTGCTCTGCGAATTTAGCTTTCAGGTTTGGTGATATTTGTTACTTTCCCTGACATTTAGAATGCTGATTTTACTTAAGTACTCAGGAAAAATTGACTTCTTAGGTCTCTTTGTTTCTTACTGTCCTGGCTTATGTAGTTTCTGTTGAGAAGATGACTGTAATTATTGTTCTTCTGTATGCAATGAATCTTTTACTTCTGCTGCCTTGACATTTTTCTTATTATCTTTAAACAACTTAAATATGATGCATCTAAGCAGTCTTTCAACTATCTATCACTTTCTTCCTTTTGGATATTTATTCTACTTGGATTTCTATGAGTTCTATAGTTTGTGAATGACTTCATGCATGCATTTTCGTATTATTGGAAAATTCCTAGCTATTATCTCTTCCAATATCTTTCCCCTCTGTTCTTTTTTCTTCTCCTTTGGGATTTTAATTATATATATGCTGAACTCTATTTGATATTGTACCATGGCCCTTTGATTCTGTTTTCCTTTTCTGGCCTGGGCTTTAGTAGTTTTAATTCCTCCAACTGATTCTTACATGCAGCTAAGAGGAGAATCCATGTAAGATTTTGTAAATCGCCCCACCTGAACTTTCTCAATGACCCTTCCCTTGTGGCCCACTTTGGCTGATGCACAGGCAGGATAGGGACTGACCCAGAATGTGGGCTCCCAGGAGTTCCACTGGCCTTTCCCTAAAAGGGGCCCTCCCACAAGTGTCCCCAGATACCCAAAACACCCCCAAACTGGTAAATTGCTTTGATAAGGCATTACAATATCCTGTTGAGATATGCATTGGTTTTGTTGTGCTTTGCTGGTATGGGATACTTTCTCACACAGCACTAGGGGCACCCTGCATACATAATCATGACCAACAGTTTGCCAGGAAGTCAGTCAAAGATCCAGAATGCAGAGACCAAGCTAACTGAACCAGAGCAGGCTGCAGGGACCTGCAAGTAGAAGCTGGGGTCAGAGGCAGTAAACAGGAGATGCTTGTGTCTTTGTGAAAGCCAGTGCAATGAGGAGCCATCCTGAGGACTACAGCCTTGAACAGGAGAGAGCAGGGATAAGGAAGGAAGAGCAGGACAGAGGGAGTTGACAAAAAAGTTTTAAAGGCTCTGAATAGAAACAGTGAAGTAACCAAAGGCAAAAGAGAGCATCCCACCGTTATGGATGCAGTGCTTAAGCCCTTCCAGAGAACAGAGGCCAGTCTCTCCTGTTATTAAGAGATATAAGAGATGGGGGGCAGAATTTCCATATCATCAACAGAATTATATTTTTTAACCACTTTGGAGTACTTAATTAAGTGGTATAGTTACTCAGTCAATCTGCTGGCAGTTTCTGAGCATTTATTAAATGCAAGGCATTCTGCTAAGTCTCTGAGTCTTCTGAATACACCTGGACTTCCGGATCTATAGCTGAGAGCAGCAGCTGTGGGTGATGGAATTAATCTCCTTGGAGGGAGTGATGGAGGGACGTCCTGAGCATCGGGGCCTGGCTTTTCTCGCTCAGCTCGCCTCTTTTCCCCTTGGCAACGATGTCGCCAAAGCCGTACAACCCAGCTGCCACCCTAATCAAGGTTGGGAACGCTCATAGATCACTGCTTCAGTGGCACGTTCGTTTCCTCCCAAGGCTGCCTGGCACTTCCCACTTAGCTCCTTCCCCTGCCATGACCTTCTTATCTGCTACCGAGTCAAGGAGTCATCCCCCATACGGTTGTTTTATAGGATTTTCCAGGAATTAATTCTTTCCTTTCAGCTGCGCCTTGTCAGAGCCCAAGAATGAATAAAGAAGAACATCAAGGAATAGGAGATAGTCTGTGTTCGGGTTTGTCTGGCACTTACTCCTATTCACCGGGCCGAGTTTCTCGATGCTGTTGTGACAAGGCATTGTTGTGGGTAGGAAGCTTGAAGCTGTCACGCATGCTGCAGACACACAGCTGGCAAGGTCTGCTTGGAGCTGGAACAGAGTGAACCCTCCTGTAAATCTGTGTGTGAACACAGGCTAATCTCTCGTTCACACCCTGGGAGGCTGGCTTGTTTTCACACAAATGAATCTAAAAGGCTTTGCCCCTTTGGCGTTCCAGAAACGAGACCTTACTAGGAATCGCAGTTCCCTCTCCGATTCGGTGGAAGAGGCCTCAGGGGCTTCAATCTCAGCCCCTCATTCTTTCCCTATTTAATAATAACAGTCATCGCTAGTATCTCTTGAGCTCCTCCCACTACCATGTAAAGAAAGAGCCTTACGGACTGCTGTCTAGCCAGGCCCTGCAAACATCTGCTGGGGAGTTACCGCCTAGCGGCGGATGGGTTTCCCCCGTCTGAAATGTCCCAGGACTACTGGCCATCTACTTGCCCGGACTTCGTGATTGCTGCTTTAATCTCCCTGGCTCTCCAACTCTGTCTTTGGATATATACGTTAGCTGTGGGGGCCTCAGGGGCCCCTGGCCTTAATGCTTTCTTTCTCAGCTCTGCCCTGGCATGCTCTACCTGACGTAGTCCCAGGCCTACAGACATTAGGACGGTAAGAATTTATCCACCAGTCAAGCTACTTCCTACTTATAATTACAAGAGATTTTAAACGTTCTTTTATACTTAACTCTAAGTTCCTCAAGTTGTGTACATTCAATACATATACATTCATTTTTGTATGCCAAACTTACCTCCATAAAATGGTTTTAAAAATAAATTTAATTCAATGTATCTTACATTATTATTAAACTGAATTGAATTACAGTTATTAATATAGTATAAAATATAAATATTTGGGTATATTAGATGTAATTATAATTAAAGAATTTTTAACCAAAGGTAACAAATACTCAAAATTCATCACTTCCTAATGATTTTACTGCATCTATTTTCTATGCTCCGAAAATGATTTACAATGGGTTGTATCTATACAGGGTAAAAATACCTATAACTGTGTTCTACTATGCATCTCTTCCCAACTCTGTGTTTAGTGACATCACATGAATACCTGTTTAAAACGAACCGTAGAGTATTTACACCGCAGAAGCAGTCAAGTCCTACAAATCAAGGTATGATCTATTGCTTTGTTGGTTGTCTAGACCAGGAATCACCAAACTAAGGGGCAAGTGGGTCTGATTTGGCCTGCAAGCAAAGAATTTTTTTTCTTTTCACAGGGTTATAAACAAAAATACAGGATATGCTACACCAACATTATATAGCCACAAAACTTAAAATAGGTATTTACAACCTGGCCCTTGAGAGAAAAAGCTTGCTCACTTCTGACCTAGAATAAGGTTTTGCTCACTACAGCCTGTTGGCCAAATCTGGCCTGCCACTTGTTTCTGTAAATGAAGTTTAGCTGGAACACATCCAGGCCCATTCATGTACATACTGTCTATATCTGCACCTATGCCACAATAACAGATCTGGGCACTTGTAATGAGGACTAGCTGGCCTTCAAGGCCTAAAATGTCCATTGTTATCTGATACCACAATTAACGTTTGTTGAGTCCTGTCTGAAGAAAGTAATGAAAAAAAGTTAGTAATGCAGATTAAACTTCAAAATGTATTGTACCTGTAGCTGCTCCACTGAAAATGGCAAAAAAAAAAAAAAATTAGAAATATTCTTTCACTATTTAACAGCCATTAACTGAATCCATAAAGAACTCACTCAGGTCATTAACAAATGAGTGAAGTTCCAATATGTTTCAACTTTTTCTCCTTTGTCTTGTTAATGTAAACAAAAATAGCAGCCAACGCCATGTGGGAACTGCAGATGTTTGTCAATTGCAATCATAGGTTAGCTACAGATATCAGTTTGGCAAAAATCAACAAAATATTCTGTGAGGGTTGATTTGCTAAATGGAATTTGCAATAACGAGTATTGCATATTTTGTTATTTGTAAGTTATGTGCCACACACATTCTTCATATCAATAAAATGTATAATAGGCAGATGTACATAGATGTATTAATCTATATGTTTATGTACATTTGTATATATGTTCTTTTTGTCCAGAGAGCCAGTTTTTAAACCTTTACCAACATGCCATCCAGCTACTGAATGGGACCCATTAAGCTACTATTCAGAGAAACTATAGTACCATTTGGGCTGTAAACGGAGGATTAATGCCCTATACAAACACAGGGAAAGGCAATAATATTAATAACTAGCATTCAAAAAATTAGAATTGCTAGTGGAGAAAACATAAAGTTCTATGAAAAGTTTTCAGGTGTTAGAAAAAGAGCTGGTCTCCGTATGAGTTATAATCTTTATACTTGCAGGATCTAAGATGCCTTCTGCCGTCTAAAATGAAGTCACTGAGGAATCTGGCCTTGCAGGCACTCTCTGAGCCTTGTCTTCTGGGAAGGAAGGAGACCTCAGTCACAGCTGACAAGTTGAGGCCCGGGTCTTGCTCAACCCATGAGTAGCTTTGTAACTTTAAGGGCCAATTCACAGACAGCTGAGGAGACTGTGCCACTTCGGGGCAGAAGATACAGCTGTCGGACGGTGAAGTGAGCTCCCCAGAAAGGGACAAGCAAAGCAGCTGGGAGGCTTGGAATGCATAGCAAGTCAAGGTAGGAAGGTGCAGGTCTGGTAACAAAGCCTCAAACGTGGACCGGGGAGAAGTCATTTTTCAAATCAGACTCCTTATTTGGAGATACTTGCAATGTACATGCAGTTGTAAGAAATAATATAGAAAAACTCTCTATATTTTTTATCCTGTTTTCCCCAGTGGTCACATCTTGCAAAACTCTAGTACATATCAACCAGGATATTCGCATCAATATAGTCCAGATGTAAAGCTTTTCATCACCACAAGAAACCGGCCTTACGGGCACTCTTTATGACTCAGAGAAACTTTTCTGGAGATTCAGCGAAGTTGCTGCATGTATCAACAGTTTGTTGCTTGCATCGCTGGGTATCATCCACTTTTGGGGGGGGGGGTTGTTGTTTTATTTGTTTAACTCTCCACTCAGTGAAGGACATCTGTTTTATTTATTTTACATTTTTGGGTTTTTTTTTTCATTTATTTGATATTAGAAATGAAACAGCGATGGACATTCGTGTTCACGTCTTGTGTGGGCATAAGTTTTCATTTCTCTGAAATGGACAAACAAAGGCGTGATTGCTGGGTCATAGGATACAGGTGTTGTCAGTTCTGTAGGAAACTGCCAAACTATCTCTCAATAGTTTGGCAGTTGGCTGTGCCATTTTAGATTCTCATCAACAATGTATGAATGATCCAGGTTCTCAGCCTCCTTTCTAGCATTTGGTGTGGTCATTTTTTTAAAAACTTCACCATCCTGCTAGGTGTGTAATGACAACTCATTGTAGTTTTAATAGTCATTTTCCTATTGACTAATGGTAGTTAACATCTCTTCATGTGCCTATTTGACATCTGTTTATTCTCTTTGATAAACTGTCTCTTTGTGTCATTTGCCCTTATTCTAAATGAAATGGTTTATTTTTGTTGTGTGTTTTGTTTCGTTTTTAACAGGTGAGGTTTGAGAGTTTTAATATAGTCAAGATATTAAAAGGGGGCAAAGTTTAAAAGTTACCTACTGGTACTATGCTCACTATTTGGGTGATGGGCTCACTATTAGGTGATGGGCTCCACAGAAGCCCAAGCCTCACCATCATGCAATATACCTATGTAACTAACCTGCACAGGTAAACTCTAAAGTTAAAACTTTAAAAAATAAAATAATTTCTTTTCTTTAAGTCTGCAAAAAAAAAAAGACACTAGTAATTTTTCACAAGTATGGTTGCAAATATTTTCCGCAAGTCTTTAAAGCCTCTTCACTGGGTTGTTTTCATGGTAAATGTTTCTTAATTCAGTTAAGAATAAATTTATCACATTTTCCTTTTTTCCTTACTAGTTGAAAACGCTATTCTAGTTTTCTCTGAAATGTCATCCTATTTTTCTCTTATAAAAGCTTAGGTTTTAGCCAGGCTCGGTGGCTCAGTCTGTAATCCCGCGCCTTTGGGAGGCTGAGGTGAGTGGATTGCCTGAGCCCGCGGGTTCGAGACCCACCTGGGCAGCGAGACCTCATCTACAATAAATCAAAAAACCAGCCGGGCGTGGTAGCACATGCCTGTAATTCCGGCTACTCGGAAGGCTGAGGCGGAAGGATCGCCGGAGCCCGGCAGGTCGAGGCTGCGGTGGCTGGGAGCGGCCACTGCACTCCAGTCTGGGCGAATGAGTGAGACTCCAACTCAAAAAAAAAAAAAAAAAAGCTTAGGTTTTGTTTTACATTTAAGTTTGTGGTCCCATTTGAAATAATTTTTATCTTAAGTGGTACGTGCTAATATTTGCTGGTAATTTTTATGTCTAACTTTATAAAAGATATGGATCTGCAGTTTTCTTCTTTGTACTGTCTTTGGCTATAACCGTTATGAAATGAATTGAGATGTGTTTTCATCTCTTCATTTTTCTGGAAGAGATAGTATATTATATAACTTAGAATTAATTATTTAAAAGTTTGGTGAAATTATATAATTCTACAGTGAAACTACCTGGACCTGGAAATTTCTTTTTTTGAGTCTTTAGTTACAAATTTAATTTACTTAGTAATTAGAATGATATCTGTGTTTGCTATTTCATCTTGCTTATTTTTTTTGTGTGGTTCTAAATGTAATGTTTTAAATTATTAAGATGCTATTCAAGTTTTCTGTTCCATCTTGCTTGACTTTTTTAGTAGATTGTGATTTTCAAGGAATTGGTCTATTTCTTCTAAGTTGTCAGATTTATGAGTGTAATATTGCTCACAGTATTCCCTGATTATCTCCTTTTTGGCTGCAGGTTTTATAGCAATACCTCCTGTATTCCTACTGATTTCCTGAATTGTGAATTGTGTCTTCTCTTTTGTTTTGTCAGTCTTATTAGAGTTTTATCCATTTTATTGAGTTTTTTGAAGAACCAACCTGATTTAGTCATCGATTTCTTTAGTATTTCACTTTGTATTATTTTCTTAGCAGTTGCTTGAGGCATTACAGCATACTCGTATAATTTATCATTGTCTCCTGGTATTGATGTTTTATCCTTTAAAGCAAAACATAGAAAGTTTACTTCCTTTTATTTTTTCCTCCACATTTGAAAAAATGTAATTGTCTTAAATATTTCCTTTGTATATTTTGAGCACCACATAGGGTGGTTTATTAATTTTTGCTTAATAATCAAATACGATTTAATAAACTCATGATAATAATGTTTTATATTTACTTTTATTTTCACCCATGTCAGAGTTTTTCTTTCCTTTCTATAGTAATGAGGCCTTCTGTTAGTATTTTCTTTTTGTTCTGAGAACTTCCTTTAGTAATTTCTCATAGGTAAGATGACTAACAAATTATTCTCTTTGTTTTCCTGTGTCTGAGAATGGGTGTATTTCTCCTTCATTCCTGAAAGTTGTTTTTGCTAGATAAATAATTCTTCACTGATAATTATTTACATCAGTACTCAAAAAATCTTCCATTTCCTCCTAGCTTCCATTGTTTTGAATGAGAAATCCACTGTTATTCAATTGGCATTCCTGTATGAGTAATGTATGCTTTCTCTCTTGGTGCTTTCAAGATTTTTTCTTTGGTTTTAGAGTACAGAAGTTAATTATAATGTGTTTTGACCTACATTTTTAGAGTTTATCTTTTTTGGAGTTTGTTCAGCTTCTTAACCCTATAGATATTTGTTTTTTGACAGATTTGAAGTTTTCTGCCATGATTTCTTTTATACTTTCTCACTCTTAGTCACTTTCTCCTATTCGTCTTTAAATCCATTGTTATAAATCTTGGATTTTAAAAGTTTTCCCAGAGGTACCCGAGGCTCTGTTTTTTTGGGTTTTTTTGTTTGTTGGGATTTTTTTTTTTAAAGAAAATCAGTGTATCTTCTGTGTTGTCCAGATTGAGAAAAGTCTATTGATCTGCCTTCAAGTTCAATGATTTTATCCTTTGTCCTCTTTCAACTTCAGTCTATTATTAAGCCTATCTAGTGAGTTTTGCCTTTTGGTGTTTCTCCTCTCTCTTTTTCACTCTATCCTCCCCCCACGCCCTTTTGAAGTGAGGACTTATTGTACGCTTGAGATTTATTATTTCTATTGGTTATACTTTTTGTTCCCAGCATTTTCTGATTTCTCATTTGTTTTAAAGAATTAATAATGCTTATTGAAGCAGTTTGATGATGCTCACTTTAAAATTTTTGTCAGATAACCCAAGTTTTGATTGATCTTGGTGTTTGTGTCTGGTGATGATTTTTCTGGCCTTGGGTATGACACGTGACTATCAGTTGTGTCCTGGACATTTTGAATATTAAATCGTGAAACTCTCGATCCTAATTTTTTGTTGTTGTTCTTCAGGCAGTTCTAGAGTTGGGGTATTACATGAGGTCTACATACTTGTGTATTTTGAGTTTCCCAGTTGGCCCAGATGACAGAACAAGACAGAAGCAAGGAGGAGGAAGCCTGTTGATAACCAGCCCTTTTCCACACCATCTCCGTAAGTCTCATTGCTGCCCTGGATGGCAGCTCCATGCACTGATGGATCCAGCCAACATGATCATGGTAGAACCATTAGAATACTGCCTGCATCAACACTGTGGGGAATGGAGAATCCCTTCTCAGCCTCCCCAGCACTTTACCTGCAGGGGAATTAGATCACTGCCACCTACTTCTTCCAGTTATAGGATAAAAAACTAGTTCCCTCTTCAGCCCCACTGACAATGTCCAGAAGAAAAACTGGAGCATGCTTTCAAGGACATGGGAAAGAGAATAAGAAAGGTAAGCTTTCTGATCCCCACCAGAGCTGGGGAGTATGGTTTTTCTGTTGACATTTGCTTAGAGTAAAGCAAGTATCACTAAATGTTTTCTGTTGCTATGTCATCCTTTTCCAGCTCATTGGTCAAAAAAATAGGCATTTATTACAGTTTATTTTTCTCATTTTTTTTTCTGTGCTGCTGGTGGTTTTGAATCTGAGGCTTCTCATCTGGAATATGTGGGAGGCGATAATAAAGCCTGGGGAAATCACTGCTATGTTTTTCTTCAAGTCCTGATGTTTATAAGAGGTCTATGTTGGCTTATTGTGTTCGGTCTAGGGTTTTTTTAGTTGTAAGGAAGATACCTTGGAAAAATGGGGCAACTCCATTTTGGCAGAGGCAGAAATCCATGAGAAGTGACTTAAAGTGCAGCATTTTTACTCTCAGGTGACTACGCCCCCCCCCCCCCGTGGTATCATAGATGAATACCTATGGAGTTGCTTTTTCACTAAAAATCCTGTCAAAGATCAGTACACAACAGTGCTGTCTTGGGGACCACACCATCAACAGAGCACAACAGAAAGGTGACGACATGCATCATCTTCCTCTTCATGTTAGCTGAAAGCCTCCATGGGGATATGTTCATTATTGGTGACCCTGCTCACAATGATCCATGTCCAGGGAACCCCGGGATAACCAGCATGGCAGTGTTGGCTGTCAGACTGTATAGACTAATAGAGAATAAAACTTATCATAGGCAATGAGCCCAGTAATATCAGGCTTTTAAAGGGCCTGTATCATCCCTGAAACATCAAGATATACCTAAAAGAGAAGTTCTTGCAAGCTGAAGGGCTTGTGTCAATCATGGCTACTTATTCTCAAAGGTAGCTGAAGACTGGAGAAGCTCATGTCATTATAATATTTCTAAAGTTATTGTCTTTTAATTTTCAATATACTACACTAATGTAATACATAAATCACCAGTCTCTTTATAACTCAGCAGATGCGGCACAGATCCAATCTCCCAGCTATATTATAGTGATCAGTTGAATACAAGTTTCTGCCTAGTGTTTCCAAGTGCCATTCTTTAAATTACTAATGCAACATAATTCAGTGAAACATAAAAGAATGAGCACGGAAGGATCCTTATGCAGAGACCGTGAAAGATATTTTCATTTATCTGATTTCATACCTCTTGAATGCTAGTCTACCGGTAAAATTCATTCCAATGATGAGTTATATGAACTAATTAGAATATTGTGTTCTCCTATTTCCTTTCTAAACATTTCACCTTACTACTTTCCTATCAAAATTTTCTGATCTTATTAAGCCCATATCCATGCAACCCTCAACATATACTTAGTATGGCAGGTTGTATTTTTTTAAAAAGAGATCACAGCAATATTTCCAGTTCCATGTGTTTTTTCAGAATTTTGCCACTCCCCACAAAAAGGTAGAATATATTTCCTCTGCCCTCGAACTTCAGATTTTGTGACCACCTTGATTAATAGGATGTGGCAGAAGGGACCACGTTCCTCTGAGTCTGTGTCATCAAAAGCAGTATGGCTCTCACTCGGCCCTCTCGGGATGCCCCCTCTTGGCTCTTAGCCACTGTGTGACGAGAAAAAGCAGACCATACGGAGGGACCAGGTGTGTGCATTCTGATCAACCGCTCTAGCCGGATGAAGTCTTAGCAACAGCCAGAGTTAATCACCAGACATGAGAGCAAGTTAGCCCCCAACCGTCAGATTTTGAGTCTATCAGCTGAGTCCCTAGATACCATAGAACAAACAAAAGATGCTGTTTGTGCTCTCTGTTTGAAGTCCTGATTCAGAAAACTTATGAGCATAATAAATGGTTGTTATACCACTAAATTGGGGGGTAACCTTTATAGGTACCCACAAGTGACTATGTCATTTCTCACAGGCTCTGAAAACTAGAGTGCCATTTTCTAAAATATATTTTAAAGAAAATTAGTCGATTTTACCTCAAACAGCTATCAATGGTGAAATAACTTTAAGAAAGTAGCAAGTAACATGAATCTCCATGAAGAAGATGTAAGTTGAAATATGTCTCAAAGTCTCCCAAACATCTTAGCCCATAGAAACTTTTCACATGCGTTTGATCTTAATACTCCCATGAAACATACCTTAGGAAAATCTTCTGTGAGCAGTGGTAGTTCTTTCTCCCTCTCTGGCCTTTCAAAAAGAGGAAGCTCTGGTCAAGAACAAAATGGAGTTCTCAGAGACAACTGGAGGGCAGATCTTTGTGTGGAATAATTTAATAGGTTATAAATTGACCTGACATGGATATATATATATATATATATTCTTGTATTCGACTGCTGTCTCTTTTTTTCCATCTTCCATGTTTCCAGCTTCTTCCTTCTTGGGATTTGTCTCTACCCTCTGATCTTAAGTATGAGCTACAGATAAGAGGGTGACGAAGGTAGAGGCTTAAATAAAATATGAGAAGTTTGCATGAGGAAACATTACTTTCAAATTTTTCATACCTACACAGCCCAGTTAATCTTTGAGGGAACAAATAAGAAATCAGTGGTAAAAATCTATGTCATAATTAAGAGCGCATTTTACAAGAGTATCCTTTGAGCCATTTGCTCCTCCACAGAAGTGTCTTTGTGAAGGTTTAAGGGAATGTCAGTGAACAGGAAGATAGAGTGTAGGTGGAAGGAGGAAGCTCATTTGATTGCTCTATTTCTATGTTGGGCATTGGGCATGGTAGTGAAAGCATCAGAGATTCTCATCTAGAGCAATTATTTTTTCACAGTGACAACCTATACAGTTTGTTCCATTTTTCCAATTCCTCTTGCCGAAAGTGTTTTCTGTAATATTTTCTACTCACCAGCATCCATTATAAAACATTCATAAAATCCTAATTTTCTAGTAGGATCTGAGCAAAGAGGGATGAATAAAACTCAGTTCTATTCTCGTTGAAGCAAGGATACCCCAGGAGGCTTGCAGGTGTTTTGCAACCATGGCCTCAGTCCTCACTTCTCTGCACCCAGACTTGCAGCAACTTTTATCCCCTACCATCCTTTGCACATGGTTGGTCTTGTGTCTTTCTTTGAGCAGGGCAATATGGCAGAATTGGCATCATGGCATTTCTTAACTGAAGCCTCAAGAGGCCTGGTATGCTTCTCTTCTTGTTCTTGATCTCCACCAGCAGCTGTGTAAATAGCCAGCTGAATTTTGAGGAGACATGTAGCCCAGTTCCTCCATTCGCCAACCAACAGTCATGTCAGTAGGTCCCTTCTAGATAAACCAGACTTCAGCATACACACAAAGTAACTGAAGACACATGAGTGAGCCTGGCTGAGGTTAGCCAAGCGTACCTAGATCAGCAGAAGCACACGACTGACTTTTAGATTTATGATCAATGTTGAAAATGAGTGTTGTTTTAAGCCACTAAACTTTGAGGTGATTCTTAAGCAACAAAAGCTAGACCCAGGGAGATAAAAGCATAAACAAATCATCTACATGTAGGACTCTTGGGGAACACAGAGGGGATTCTGAAAGTCTTATAAGGGTTATACGTGGCTTCCAAACTTCCCCATAGGTAACTCTTAAAGAGGAGTGAATAACTACCAAGTGACAAGAAAATTACAAGTAAGGTAAACACAGGAGCAAAAGAACACAGGTTGGCAAGAAATGTCAAATGTGTAAAGAGATGCAAACAACACGGAGCTTAAAATGCGTCAGGTTGTCAGGAGGTCAGGTTAGAAAGAGAACAAAAGCTGAGCACCCTTCAAGGCTCAAGTCAGTCCTTCCATGTGTTGAAGTTATCCCGACTGCTCTCTATCCATAATGGATGCTTGGTATTCTGCCTTTTCTGACTTTCTTAATATTCCTTGTCTTTGTTTCTCCTTGCACATTCACTCAGGCCTTGGGAAATATGTAGCACCCATACTTGTAAGTATTTCAGCCGCTAAGACAGCTTTCGTGTCCAAAGATGGCAGATTTGTTTTCATCTTTTCAGCATTTCTCTTTCATCTCTGTAACAACAGCAGCTAATGAAAAGGTTGATAATTCTCTTCAACAAACATTTGTTGAACATGAAATTATATGTGCTCTCTGCTTTCTAGCCATACAGTGGAATAAACTAGATAGGGAGACCAGCTCTTAGGGCTCTTTCAGGTCTAGAGCTTCAGAATAAGCTCATCTGAATAAGGCTGAGTGTTGAGGACTGCCTGCACCAGCCGTGCACTCCCAAGAGAGACTTCTAGCCACAGTTTGGCACCCACCGTCCTGGTCTTGAATGCAGGTTCTGTCATTTGCTAACACTCTGATACCCTAACAACCCATTAGACCTTACTTTCTTGCTTCTCATAGCCTTGTTTTTTTTTTATGTTTATGAAATCACAACATTATTATCCTCTAGATTATTTTCTGATGAATAAATTAGATAATATATGTTCAGAACTTAGCATTATGTTTAGTCGGAGCTAGTTCATTTCAGTATAGCTGAGAGCTCAGGGCTAGGATGAAGATTCAGTATTAATGAAACAGCCAATCCGTGGTGAAAATGTCCAGAAACAAACCAGATTAGAAGTCTGCACCTGTTGAGGTTGTCGAGGGGTGAGCACGGTTGCGGGATGCCAAACAGAGCAAAAAGGGACTGAGTCAAAACAGGAGGTCAGAGCAAAGGGCGGTACAGGGAGCATACTGGGAGGGGACTGGCACCAGGGTTGATGGGCACTGACAAAAATTAGGGTGCTGCACAGCAGTAAGAACAGAAGGAGTGGGAGGGACATTGGTGTCGTATGTCACAGGACAACCAGAGCATGTGCTAGAGCTGCCCAGTAGAACTTTACACGATGATGGAAACGTCTAATCCGTGCTGTTCAGTATGACAGCCACCAGGCACTCATTCAGGTACAACCGAGGGCCAACGTTGCCTTTTACTTAATTTTTATTTAAATCGCCACTTGTGAACTGTGGCCACTCCACTGGACAGCACAAATCTAGAGTCAGATTTCCCTGGGCTCGTATCTTATTTTGTAGCTGTGTGACCCTAAGAAATTTGCTCAGTCTTGCTGAGCCTCGACTTTCTCACCTGTAAAATAATTTAAAAATTATTGGGAGACTAAAATGAGATATGTGGATTTAGTAACTGGTATACAAAGAGGATTCAACAAATGTGAGTTATTATCACTTTATGATGGCAAGCATTCATCATTTTAACAATACATATGTCATTCTCTCCCGAGAAAAATATCAATGAGGTAGATGAAGCAGGTTTTATTATATCCGTTCTGTTATGGACAAGGTACAGAGTAAGCCCTTTAACTGAAGGGCAGAGGTAGCTGCCCATCAAGTTTCTGGGTACATCAGCTCTTTGTGACACTGAGCCAGGCACAATCAGGACCACAAGAGACACAAGCAATGCAGACTTGCCTCGAGCTATTTAATGTCTAACAGGAAAGCAAAACGGACACACGGGAGAACAGGAGAGATCAAAGTTTGTCAAGTGTCGCAGTTCTGACAATACTGTAGCAATAGTTCAGCAACACCCACGTGACTTGGGGCTTTGGACAAGGTCCAACCACTCAGCAGGACTTGGGCCAGGTCCTAACATTTAGTAATTTATGAAATGCACACGCCGACCGGGTAACAACATGACTACGTTCTTCAGATGAACAAACCAAGAATTTAGTGACTAAAGCAATTTGGCCTAGGATGTCATCAGGTCTGAAATTAATTTTTTCAATTTATAAGCTGATAAATTAGCCTATTGCTCTTCCGTGGATACTGACAAAAGACACAAGACTCCTGGGTCAGAGACAAAAAAAACTTTGTTATTTACAGCATTGTAATCAGCAGAGTTTACATGGTTCCCCTTGCCTCCAGCCCCTCAATGGCTCAGATGGATGCTGGCCATGCAGTGGGTTTGCAGCCCAGCTGAGAAACACTGGGCTTAGGCATCCACCACTTTAGAGCAAGCAGGAAGCACACTGATCTTGGTCTCCAGTGGGGACATGACCTTATCCCTCAGGGTTGCCCACTGAAAGCGCGTTCCTGAGAAACAGAGCATTTGGGGCCTCCCCAGCTGGAAGATGTAGAGACACTCAGGGCCTGGGTTGTTGCCTTAACCAACAGCCTAAAATGAGACATTCCAGTAGAATATGGGCCCTGGTAAACATATAATCAAGCCTAACAGCCCTGCCTTCTGATCCCATCGGAGTATTCTTGGCATCCTCATGTGCATAAAATTCACATCAACATGGTTAGTTTAAGGGCATCTATATCTTTTACCTGGTATTTAAGCAGCCTATATATATTATTTCTAATATCATTTAAAATTCCATATTCCATAAAATACAGAGGAAATCATCTAAGTGTTTTGCCCAAGGAGAGACAGAAACTTTGCCTCTAGGGACACATTTCAATGTCTTTCTCCCTCTCGCTGGCCTTTATCTTTCACCTTCCCTTGTTGTATTATCAGCTCCTCTCACAGGAGAAGGCGACTTCACAGCTGTCAGTGCTGACAACGCAAACCTTCTGACATGGGTCCATTTCCCTGTTTTGTCCAACGCTGAGCCTAACGATACCAAGCCCAGGAACAATCGGTACCTCTCAGCTTTCCTTTTTTTATTTTTTGCAGATTCTCGATGAGGCACATGACAGACCAGCAATTTAAAAAAAAAAAAGTCTGTTCAAAGAAAGAAAATAAATCATTCTAGGCGAAACTCAGCTGAAATTGAGCAATTTTTATAGCATTTAGAGGATTCCTCAGTCTCGTTAAACAGAGTCTACATGATCAAACGTGATGGATTTCTTGGAGGGAGAAGTCATTATCGGGCTCTAAAAACATTTTTTAAAAATAGTATTATGTGCCATAAAGTGCAGAAGGATATCTTTCTTGGTCCTCACTCCCCTCACATAGAATCTTCTGGTGCCTTCAATGCGGCTTCCCAAGGAGCGTGACCAAATCGGTGCAGATTCCTCTACTCCCCTTTCCACATGAGTCACAAATGCGTGCCCAGGTGGTCGTAACAGTCATCGCCGTCACGATTGCACGCGGGGACCTGGCTAGATCCTTCCCAGGGGAGGGCGTGGCTGAGCAGGGCCGTGGCTCCGCAGCTCGCTGCAAGACACGTGAGGGCCTTCGGCTCTAGGAACGCCGCTTGCTACCGTGAGAGGCCTTGATGCCACTCACAGGACCACGTTAGAAAAATTCTCGCACAGCGTTCGGAGTGAGGAGCCTCTCTGGAACTCTCTCAAACCGCTCCTAACTCAGATTTTATTCATAAGTTGGCAGGCTAGACCTCCCTTGTTCGAGGAAGAATGCTTTTCCGCCTTCTGCTTGAATCTTCAAAGCAGATAAATTATTTACCTCTTTAACAACTTATTCAATCTTCATTGGCAAGATTTGGGTATTGTATTGTTTTCTCTCTCTCACTGGATTGCATATCCTCGCAAAGGGAATGTGAGGGAATTATGATATTAGTTAAGGGTGACAAGCCCGGTGCTGTATACTCTTCATTTCTAATCCTCACAACACGAGAAGCTGTGTGTTACCATCTTTGCTTTTCGATGGATGAGTCTCCAGAGACCCAGTGACAGTCCCTGCCTGAGGTGACACAGTAGACAAGAGGCTGGGACACAACCCCAGCTGCCTGTCCCAGGCCTGATGTCCTGACCCCATGCGGCCGCCTCACCCTCTCTGCCACCTCTCCTGCCGCAAGGCCAGACACTAGAGGAGTACCTGCAGTTTATTTTTCACTTTATCTTGCCATCTGTTGTGTGTTTTAACCACTTTACTCCATTCCCGAGGCATTACCACAACAGAAATTTTGCCCCCAGATAAGCTGAATTTGGGTCAGAGTCAGGTCTCTGTCAGAGGCACGGGGCAACGGGGTACCTCTGGCCTTTGGGTGTCTGAGGCCATGGAGGGGACCCCAAGGTCTCCATCTGGCCAGCTTAGTCCCACTCAGGGGCCTTCGTGCTAAAATGAAGAACAGTGAGTAAAAACTGGAAAAAATCTTTCTCAAGAAGAAATGTGTGGGGCACAGAATGCAGGCCATGCTGTTTCAAGGCCGAGGGAACCAGTGAGACATAAGACAGAGAAGAGCAGCTTCCCAGACCCGTGGAAAGACGGGAGGGCCAGGGCCTGGGTCTGGGCGCAAGGAAGTAGGCAGGGATGGCGGGCCGATGACAGCGGGGTCAGGATATGCTCCCTGGGCAGGGAATCAGCTCGCTTCAAGGAGGCCCAGCAGACCGCAGGGAGGGGACCAGACAGGATACACCGGACCTGTGGAGAGCCATGCCTACCTACACGTGTCATCCCCGGCCTCTCAGACAAACCGAAGGGACCGAAGATGGAGCAGGGGCTTTGTTGCTTCTCTGGAGGACACAAGCCAGGAATTTCTGAACATCAGTATGATTTCAACAACATTTGCTCCCTTGTACCAGAGGAATTGAATCTATGCAGCTGAAGACACATGACATGACTTTAGACGGGAGCACGTTTTAATTATTATTATTACTTTTAACTTAGGAAAAGGCTAACGTAGTTTGCATGATAGTAATTCCCCAACCAGGAGCCACACAAATCATCGGTTCAGAGAAAAGCCCCACAGAAGTTGGAATGTAGGGAGCCGTGCTCTAGCAGAACCCCTGTACCTATTCCCAGTCTTCTCTGCAGATCCAGAAGGAGGAGAAGAACCATGAGCTAACAGACCCCAAACAAGGCACTAAGTGCCAGGAGTGCCCAGTGTGACCATGTACGTAACGGACGTAACAGTAATTTGTACCAGGATTTGTATGAGTAACAGGGAGTCAAGGGCTGCCACTCATTCACAAACTAAAAAAGAACTTCCAGGGAAGAAGTGATTTCTGAGATTGTTTTTCCAGAATGTGTCAGAGCTGGTCGGGCAGAGCAGAGAGGAAGGTTAGATGTCATTTATCTTACAGCTCTCCGGAGAAGCAAAGCTGGCGAATACTAACATGAGTGGTTTAAGCTGAACTTCAAAGTCAAGTACGTATTTAAGAAAATTGAAGTGAACAGTAACTGACTCACTCATTCCTTGAACATTCGTTTGCTGTCCACTGAACCCTCAGTGCAGCGCTGTGTGGAGGCTTCGGGAAGGGTGGCCAAGAGCCCAGCCACCAGTGTGCTCCCTCTCAGATGTGGGAGAAACTCAGCTGCATGAGTAAATGCAAGAGATAACGGCAGCCACGCCAGGTGTGGCCATAGTTGTCAGCAAGGAACCAGTACAAGTCTAATCATTTTCCCCATGTCCAGCATAGAACCAAGTTCTATGGGAAACACTAAAGAAACGTAAGACATGGCGCCTGCCCTGGAAGGGACTACTGTCTGCTTGAGCAGATGCAGAGGAAACACACATAAGTTAGTGCAAAGTGGCTTGGCAATTCCTCCTCCACAAAAGCAGACGGAAATGGGAGCTATCGGGGTGATTGTTCCAGCAATGATTCTAAAGGAAGCTCATCTTCCAGATTTCAAGCCTGTTATTTAAAAAGAATGAAAAGTCTTCAGTTCTTTAAATATTGTTCTAGCCTTACTGCCAGGATATCTGTCAACTGCTAATATGACTTTGTAATCCTAGCTCTATGTCGAACAGATAAACAGGAAAATAATAAGTTGGAAGGGTTAGAAATTCCTAGTCAGAGGCAAAAAAAAAAAAAAAAAAAAGGTGAAGCAGAGTGGAAAAATGAATTGTTCTCATGAAAAAGCACATTCTAAACAGAGAACGTTCCCCAGATGGTTGCCAAGATAAGTGACCTGTAATCTGGACCACACAAACCAGATGTGCGCAATTCCACCACATTCCTCTCCATTCTTTTTTTTTCTTTGCCTCCAATACTGCACACCCTAAAAGTTTTCAATTTAAATCAAAGGACTTTTCCATCAGAAAATGTGTCAGATTTTATATTGAAAGTTACTAGGAAAAAAAAAGAAAAGGAAAGACTTACTCTATAGATAAATTTTCTGGAACAAATGTATTCCATAAAGCAAAGGTATCTTGCCAAGTAAAAATAATTGGCCCATTTATCTGTGATAAGCCTTATTTCATGGATCAGTACAAAGTAATCTAGAATAGCTAAATTTTTACAGAAACACCATAAATAATAGGAAAGTCTGGCTTTCCTTTGCTTAGCTTCTTGAGGGCAGGGAGGATATCTTTTTTAGTTTTGTCCCCAGAATCTAAGTCAGCACTTGGAACATATTTATTGAATGAATGAATGAATGAATTGGAAGCACCTTCTGCTTGCATGTAGGCATTGAAAGTAAAGTCACAAACAGATGAATCTTCCCTCCCCCAACTTGAAGGGCAAGTTCTTGGGCTCTCTCTGTTTTCTCAGGTCACAAATTCTCCACACAATGGTCAAATTAAAGGCCTTCAAAAATTCCCCACAGGGTACTGGTGGCACAAGAAAGACTTTCCACGCTCTGGGAGGCTTAGTCTATATTCACGAAGTTCCAGCCATGGCAAATCTTTTCAGAAAGATGAAGCTAGGGCACATTCCTCCACCCAGGATCTCTTCCGATTAAGTGGAGAAATGAGACCAAGACTAGAGGACAGAGTAGCAAAGAGTTTGCTCTACTGTTGCTGTAAAACACAATTTGCTGAGCTCAGAGGCTTCGAAAAGTTCTGTGTGTGGCCCAAAGGTACAGAGAGAAATATCGTTTCAGCACAGGAGAGAGTTCAGGGAGGAGGATACTGTCCCCTGGAGCCTTGGCAGACACAACTGCAAAGCCACCCTCTGGTACACAGAAAGGACACCAGGACCTGGACTGGCAGTATTTGCAGTCACGACCCTCCTCTGACATTGTCTGGGGCAACTTCAGTAACTCGATCGGAACAGGTTTCTGTGGACTTCAGGTGTGTACTCTTTTGGTGTTCCGTCTTTAAGTAAAAAGAGCACAAATACAAGATGAAGCGTATATGTGTTTTTTGGTTTTTTTGAATGAGAAAGAAAATTATAACAAGCTCCTGGAGCTTTGGACAGTCTGAACCTTTTGTCTCTGAGATACAGGAAGTACTCACCTAGAAATGCATCCTGATGGCAGTGGGGCTTCCTCTCCACACCTGAAACTCACTCCAGCTGTCAGAAAGTCCTAGGAACTCACACGCACGGAGTTAAGGTTTTTAGTGAATTTCCTTTCAGCAACCTGTTAAATCCTTGATATTCTTAAATGTAAAATGAGTAATCATAATTCTCACACCATTAGGTTTTATAATAATTAGATAAAAGAACATCTGTGAAAATTGTGTATGTCTGTTTCGTGGTAAGAACATGACATGAGATCTACCCTAGCTGAATACACGACTGGAAGCCACGGGCTCCACACATCAAAGAGTCTTTGTCTCTGATTTCACGTTACCTAATTTCCTTTGGATTCATCCATGTTGTGGCGTATAACCAGATTCCCCTTCTTTTTCTTAAGGCTGAATAATAATCTGCTGTACAAACTGTTTTGGATCGCTGGTGTCTTTTGAAAATGTTCAGTGTGTGTGCCATGTTCCACACATCGCAAAGTTCACCCACAGGTGTGGAACCAGCACTGACTTAGAGCCATGTGAGTGGGGACGGTTAAGAAGAACTCTATGCTGACTGGGAAAAATTAGGGTGAGTCAGAAACATGAACTTTATCCCAAGAGAAAATGAAGTAGAGGGGAGCGGAGACATTGACGGCTGCTGCATAATGTTGTAATTACAAGAGTGTTTTGGAGAATAGATTTAGGAAATAGTTGTGACACGTGATACTGTTATCAGCCAGTAGAACTTGAGCTCAGATATACTAACATAAAAATTATGTCTGTTTTTGGAAATTGGAGAGCACAACCTTTTAAGAATTGTACTTTAATCTGTTTTGACAGTTTTGACAGGAGAGTGAGAAATGGTGAGATAATATCCTAAACATTGAAACAGTGGGCTTGCTATAGCTCACGCAATGTTTGGCTACTGGGATTGTGGGGTGGGAAAGTGGCTGGGCCCTAATGGAGAGAGCGAGCCAAGGAGGGAAAAATGCACAGCCAGAGGCCACCAGTGTGGAGGATGGAATAAAAGAAACCGGTGCTATCTTCCAGCTCTGCCACTTGCCAGCTGGTCGATCTTGGGCAAGTGGCTTCCCTTTCTAAGCATCAGAGCACCAGCTTTCTCATCTATAAAATGGATACATAATAATACTGGATTTCAAGTCAGTTAATCAGTCAGTCTTTCTGTTTATCGATTTTCTTTTCTTTTCTTTTCTTTTTTTATTGTAGAGACGAGGTCTCGCCAAGTTGCCCGGGCTGGTCTCGAACCCCCAGGCTCAGGCAATCCACTTGCCTTGGCCTCCCAAAGTGCTGGGATTACAGGCTGAGCCACCGAGCCCAGTCCTGTCTACCGATTTTGATAGAGTTACACTGAGATAATGTCCAAACCCAGAGCCTTGAGAGACTAATCCTTCTGTGATTCTGTATTCATTCCTTATGGTCTACATTTTGGTAAAAAAGAGGTAAAGGTGATCAAAGGATGTGTGTGTGTGTGTGTGTGTGTGTGTGTGTGTGTGTGTGTGTGTGTGAACACCCAAAGACAGCTTAGATATTTTATAGATATTGCTTTTCTGCTCTTTTTTTTAATGACAAGTCAATTTCTTTCTTTCTTTCTTCCTTTTTGAGTTGGAGTCTCACCCTGTCGCCCA